>NW_028158987.1:295000-530000 GCF_964263955.1 Coregonus lavaretus | reverse complement strand
TGACCCACACACACACACACACACACACACACACACACACACACACACACACACACACACCCACAGGCCTTCTATTGATCCCTGTGAGTGGTAATCACCCCTCCTGCCAGTCTGTCTGGCTCATATACCTGGGACCTCCACACCACATGGTTTCTTTAACTCCAGTCCTCAACATCCCCCAACAGTTGTTGTTGTAGCTTCAGACAAGCACACCTGAATCAACTAGCCATCTAGTCATCAACCACTTCACTAGGACAGCACATCTACTGATTCAACTAGTCATCTAGTCATCAACCACTTCACTAGGACAGCACATCTACTGATTCAACTAGCCATCTAGTCATCAACCACTTCACTAGGACAGCACATCTACTGATTCAACTAGCCATCTAGTCATCAACCACTTCACTAGGACAGCACATCTACTGATTCAACTAGCCATCTAGTCATCAACCACTTCACTAGGACAGCACATCTACTGATTCAACTAGTCATCTAGTCATCAACCACTTCACTAGGACAGCACATCTACTGATTCAACTAGCCATCTAGCCATCAACCACTTCACTAGGACAGCACATCTACTGATTCAACTAGCCATCTAGTCATCAACCACTTCACTAGGACAGCACATCTACTGATTCAACTAGTCATCTAGTCATCAACCACTTCACTAGGACAGCACATCTACTGATTCAACTAGCCATCTAGTCATCAACCACTTCACTAGGACAGCACATCTACTGATTCAACTAGTCATCTAGTCATCAACCACTTCACTAGGACAGCACATCCACTGATTCAACTAGCCATCTAGTCATCAACCACTTCACTAGGACAGCACATCTACTGATTCAACTAGTCATCTAGTCATCAACCACTTCACTAGGACAGCACATCTACTGATTCAACTAGCCATCTAGTCATCAACCACTTCACTAGGACAGCACATCTACTGATTCAACTAGTCATCTAGTCATCAACCACTTCACTAGGACAGCACATCTACTGATTCAACTAGTCATCTAGTCATCAACCACTTCACTAGGACAGCACATCTACTGATTCAACTAGCCATCTAGTCATCAACCACTTCACTAGGACAGCACATCTACTGATTCAACTAGTCATCTAGTCATCAACCACTTCACTAGGACAGCACATCTACTGATTCAACTAGTCATCTAGTCATCAACCACTTCACTAGGACAGCACATCTACTGATTCAACTAGTCATCTAGTCATCAACCACTTCACTAGGACAGCACATCTACTGATTCAACTAGTCATCTAGTCATCAACCACTTCACTAGGACAGCACATCTACTGATTCAACTAGCCATCTAGTCATCAACCACTTCACTAGGACAGCACATCTACTGATTCAACTAGTCATCTAGTCATCAACCACTTCACTAGGACAGCACATCTACTGATTCAACTAGTCATCTAGTCATCAACCACTTCACTAGGACAGCACATCTACTGATTCAACTAGTCATCTAGTCATCAACCACTTCACTAGGACAGCACATCTACTGATTCAACTAGCCATCTAGTCATCAACCACTTCACTAGGACAGCACATCTACTGATTCAACTAGTCATCTAGTCATCAACCACTTCACTAGGACAGCACATCTACTGATTCAACTAGCCATCTAGTCATCAACCACTTCACTAGGACAGCACATCTACTGATTCAACTAGTCATCTAGTCATCAACCACTTCACTAGTACAATCAGGTTGTAGAGGTTTATCTGTCTAAAACCTTCATTGGTATTCTTCATTGTTTGTGATAATATTTAATCAACTGAGTGGCGCAGTGGTCTAAGGCACTGCATCGCAGTGCTAGCTGTGGCACTAGAGATCCTGGTTCAAATCCAGGCTCTGTCGTAGCCGGCTGCGACCGGGAGACCCATGGGGCGGCGCACAATTGGCCCAGGGGAGGGAATGGCCGGCAGGGATGTAGCTCAGTTGGTAGAGCATGGCGTTTGCAACGCCAGGGTTGTGGGTTCGATTCCCACGGGGGGCCAGTATATATTTTTTTAAATAATAATGTATGCACTCACTAACTCTAAGTTGCTCTGGATAAGAGCGTCTGCTAAATGACTAAAATGTAAAGTGAAGGATTAATCTACCTATAACTGAAGGCAGCCAGTGTATAAAAACTGCATCAGACAGATACAACCTGAAACAAATGAGAGTTCGACTGTGTTTTACTATAGACCATTAGGCCAGCCGTGTAAAATGTCCCTTCAAATTAAGAGTCCCCATGCTCCAATCCCAAGAGTCAAGAGCATGGGGACTCTTAATTTGAAGGGACATTTTACACTATGGTTCTACTGATGCTGCCAAGAGAACAGAGATGAACCAGCCGAGTAGCTGGTGCAAAGCTACGCTAACAAGCATGTTGGGAGAATGAAACCACGTGGGATAAACGTTCAGGACAGGTAGTGAGTGAAAATTTAAAGTGACCCGTTCAGCCACTGTCTGGATTATTCCATGTAACTTCTCATACTTATTTTTTTTCTTTGCAATGTTTTTATTACAATGTTTTTTTTGGAACAGATTCCAGTTGGAACGTTCCCCACTAAATATACCCCCCCCCCCCCCCCAACAACAACAACAACAACCCCCCTCAAAGAAACACAGAGACAGTCAGCCAATGAAATTACAGGATCAATCATACTAATTAGAAAGGCAGAAGCATGCATGATAAGAAATGGAGGCTCATTGTCACACCTGTGACATATGCTTTAAGATACAAACGTCAAATACATGTCGACAATCCTTCCTCCAAAAGGACCCTTCTATGGGATCACATGTCATGAAAATCCCCCAAAAGCCATGTTCTTCTTTATTTTCCTAGCTTCGTGAGGAATCACCCAAAGAGCAAATTCACAATGGAAACCTTAGTCCTACCTGAAACCTCTCGTTGAGTCTTTGAAAGGAAGTTCAAATCCAAGGACACAGAAAGAATCCAATGGAACACGGTGATGTCATAGAGAATGATAGAGGCCTCTAGTGGCCAAAACCCGTATTTATCATGGGCGGGGCCTTTGAGGGCTTCCACCATTTTAATTAATGTAGACAACTGGTTGGGACTTCCATCTTTATTGGCTGGCCACGCCTCCAACCACACCCATACCTGCAGCCTTACAGGCGTACTGCCTAATAGCCAACTATCCTCACAATACATCGTGTTAACACAGGCTTGGCCGACTATCATCACAATACATTGTGTTAACACAGGCTTGGCCGACTATCATCACAATACATCGTGTTAACACAGGCTTGGCCGACTATCATCACAATACATTGTGTTAACACAGGATTGGCCAACTATCATCACAATACATCGTGTTAACACAGGCTTGGCCGACTATCATCACAATACATCGTGTTAACACAGGATTGGCCGACTATCATCACAATACATTGTGTTAACGTAGGATTGGCCAACTATCATCACAATACATCGTGTTAACACAGGCTTGGCCGACTATCATCACAATACATTGTGTTAACACAGGCTTGGCCGACTATCATCACAATACATCGTGTTAACACAGGCTTGGCCAACTATCATCACAATACATTGTGTTAACACAGGATTGGCCAACTATCATCACAAGTACATATATCAACACATTAATTTTCTAGTTTTATCATTTAATCATTTTCAGGGGCAATTTCATTTTGGCTTTATGCTTTCAAGTTACCACGTTCCATTCACCATTACACTCGGTTCATTCTGCTCCAGTCACTGCCTATGTACACCACCCGGCTCCTCACTGCAAGCCTGCAGACATCAAGCATCTGTGCCACGTGTTGACGTGTGTTTATGTGTTTAAATGTTTATGTGTTTATTTTTATACTGAACAGAGAAGGAACCCTGGGGGCTTTTACAGAATGCTAATGTCTTACACACACACACACACACACACACACACACACACACACACACACACACACACACACACACACACACACACACAGACACACACACACAATGCTGGGACCTTTGCCATGAGCTGTTAAAGCCATCGTCAGCCATCCTCCTCCTCCTCCTCCTCCTCCTCCTCCTCCTCCTCCTCTTCCTCCTCTTCCTAATATTCTTCATCTTCCTCCTCCTCCTCCTCCTCTTCCTCCTCTTCCTAATGTTCTTCCTCCTCCTCCTCCTCCCCCTCTCCCTCCTCTTCCTAAAATTCTTAATCTTCCTCCTCCTCCTCCTCCTCCTCTTCTTCCTCTTCTTCCTAATTTTCTTCCTCCTCCTCCTCCTCCCCCTCCTCCTCCTCCTCTTCTTCTTCCTCCTCCTCCTCCTCCCCCTCTCTCTCCTCCTCCTCCTCCTCCTCCCCCTCCGCCTCCCCCTTTTCTTCTTCCTCCTCCTCCTCCTCCTCCTCCTCCTCCTCCTCCTCCTCCTCCTCCTCCTCCTCCTCCTCCCCCTCTTCCTCTTCCTCCTCCTCCTCCTCCTCCTCCCCCTCTTCCTCCTCTTCCTAATATTCTTCATCTTCCTCCTCCTCCTCCTCCTCCTCCTCCTCCTCCTCCTCCCCCTCTTCCTCCTCTTCCTAATATTCCTCCTCTTCCTCCTCCTCCTCCTCCTCCTCCCCCTCTTCCTCCTCCTCCTCCTCCTCCTCCTCCTCCTCCCCCTCCTCTTCCTCTCTTCCCTGCTAGGGCAGTATGATGTTATGAAACGTTTAGATCTAAATATATACGATGTAGACCATCTGACCTCTTTAGTTGAGCAGCCAGGTCACACCAGATCCACTGCAGTATTAAACGTTTGTCCAGGTCCCCAGGATGCCGGGAGATGCCTTCAATACTGTCCACTAGGGGCAAACGTGAACACCTATTTTCTATCTAGTAGGTTCGCAGCTTGCTACGGTGTTAAGCCGCGAGCTATGGCTTCGAGGATCGCGAGTTCAATCTCAGTGCTAGTTTAAACCTATCCCAAAACCTTAACCCTTACCTTAACCAGTCGGAATTAATGCCTAAAGCATTTTTATCTGAGACATTCCCTTTGCCTTCCTGAGCCTTCCTACCCAGGTGTCTCAATGAGCTCTCACAGTCTCACTGCAGAATTAGACATTTTTGCACTTTTCTCTAAACGTCAAATTTCGAAGTTGCTCCAAACGTCAAATCTCGAAGTTGCTCCAAACGTCAAATTTAAAAGTTAAGGGTCAAGGTTAAGGGTTAAGGTTTGGGGTAGGGTAAAAAAAAAATATTTTAAAAAATAATGAGTGTCTGCAACTGGGATTGAACACGCAACCTTTTGATCCAGAGTCATGGGATTACATAACCTTAGCAAAACCCAAGTCTACATGGCGGTAATAACGCTCACTATTGCCCCTAGTGGCCGGTTTTTAAGGCATTTCCTGACTTCCTCATGACATGGACAGACGTCCAGTTTAGAAATCAATCTTGAGCAATCTGGCTGGTCTAAAACAGATATTAGACCCAGGTCAGTCTAGTTTCCCTTAAATCCCAAACTTAACGCGGCAATCAGCAATTGAAACAATAACAAAGCTACTCCACCCCCGTTTCGGTAAAAAGCTGAGGGACGGAGCTGGATAAATGTATCCTCTCTCAATGTATAGACAGAGCTATGGATGCAAGGACTGACCATCCACGATATCAACATTATAGTTTTAACCACGTTTTGATGCTATACAGTGTTGATGTTTATGTTGTTTACAAACATTTGCATAAAATAAGTAATTATTTTGGGTTCTGACGGGGTACCACTGTCACGGTACTGATGTGGATGCGGTGGTGATGTCAGGCGCAGGACACAGAGGATAAGTCAAAACGACTTTACTGAAGTACTTGAACAAATACAAAATAAATGGCCTCGAAACAAAGGGGGCGAACTAATACGCGAAATGCGTAAAAACACTCACAAACAAAAGTACCGAACCTCGAAACAAACGACAGGCGGACAATAACACACAACTACAAAACATAACACAGGGGAAACTTATAGGTGACATAATCATGACAGAATACGAAACAGGTGCACATAACTAGACATGACAAAACAAACATCGAAAACATCAATCGGTGGTAGCTAGTACTCCGGGGACGACGAACGCCGAAGCCTGCCCGAACAAGGAGGAGGAACAGCCTCGGCTGAAACCGTGACATTGCCACAGTGGAAGCATGTGACTTGATTTCCCGGTCTCTGATTTTCAGTTGAAACTCTGTGATCAACTTTTTATTCATTTGAAAGGAACACAGACAAGAACAAATAGCAGCAGGAATGTTTATACAACTAGAGACACAATACTGTTAAAATATATATCAGTATATTATGGAAACTAGTTTTAACTAGCAGATAAATACAATTATAATAAACCACATATACAAAATGTGTTGTTTGGCTAGCCCCATGGATCCTAGCAGTGGATAGTTCTAAATAAATGATATCTATAAAAGTGCTGATCCAATGAGGTGTGGTGGTTGCCATCTTAGTTCCAACATCTTTTTAGCTGCTGTCCAACCTGACAACATTATACGTCTTTGCTGTAATGACAGTGGTGAATTATCATTCAGTAATAACAGTTTGGGGGAACAAGGTATGAGGATACCTCTTTCCAAAACATGTCCCCTGGTCACTCCCAGTACATATGATTAAAGGAGCCCAAGGCACCTTGATTACATAGATCACACAGAGGAGCGGTTGTGATTTCTATTAAATTATGTTTTCTAGGTGGAAGGTTTACCCTGTGTATGAGATTACAATGTATCAGCTGATGATTAGGATTGTTAGATGAACCCACTAAGTTCCTGATGAACTCAACTGGTGAGCCTCTTTAGCAGCTAGTTCCATGGACACACTGATTCCAATGTCCTTTGCCGAGGTCAGATGACTTTCAGTCAACAGTCTCTTTTGTGTAGCTTCACTCCGTAGCCCACATACTAGTCTGTCTCTAATGATGTCATTTCAAACAGCATTAAACTCAGTGTTCTGGTAGTTTCTTTAATGCAGCAGCAAACATTGTTACTGATTCTCCCTCTTCCTGATGTCTCCTGTGGAACCTGAACCTTTCAGCATTAACTAGTGGTTCTGGTGAAAAATGTCCTTTAAGTATCTCCACAATATCCCCATACGTCTTATTACCTGTTCTGTCTGGCTGTAGCAGGCTGCTGTCAAAGCGTGATGTAGGTGCACTGGTGGAATCAAACAACAGCGCACAAAACAGGTGCGTAATAACTCCAGCGCAGTGGAGAGAAGCTCAACCGAGCGAAATACACGACTGACAAAATCAAAATCAATAACACACAACACCTGACAAACACAACGAGAACTAAATAGGACACTAATGACACTAAATGAAAACAGGTGTGACAACAATCAGACAAAAGCAAACGAACATGAAACATACAACGGTGACAGCTAGTATTCCGGAGACAACGAACGCCGAAGCCTGCCCGAACAAGGGAGAGAGGCAGCCTCGGCCGAAACCGTGACAGCTGCCTAGTAAATTAAATGTCTTTGGCCCCATTACACTAAAACATCTCGGCACAATGTTGTCCTCATTGATGTCATTTACAAGAACAAAATATTCAAACCGTTCTGTATATGAGCTCCACTGTTCAATACTTTTATCAAACTGTCCAATGTTTCCAACAATTCCAATAATTTTTCATTTCTCAATAAGCTCCTGATTGTCACTCACTTCAATATTGTCCTCAACCAAAGCAATATTTTCCTCAGTCATGTGATCTTCATTCACTTCACTCACTGACGTTTCCTCCTAAGTTCGCTCATTTAGCAATTTTTTATTCCAAAGTTCATCTTCACAGTTGAATAAATGTCCTTTCCTTTAATCACTGTCTGTTCCTCCCTTTTAATCAAGTTGTTTTCCCGCTCCGACGTCCGTCTCCAGTCCTTTTCTGACGTCATGACGATGTTAACTCTCTCTCTTAGCTAGCTCGACTATGCACTTGCCTCTGCTATCAATACACTGTGCTAACATTAGCCTAGACTGGACCACAGAAAATAACAGTTTTAAACAGTTGTAAAAACCTACTTCTTCCAGACAGAATAGTTCCTGTAGATTCAGACTTACTCATCACCAATCTTTTGTTATGTCTGGTGGGTTTCATAACCACGTCTGTACAACAATTCAATAATGATGAGACGGGAGACAGGAATCAGTTCAACCATTTATCTGGAACGTGATCATCTCAACACATACAAACCCCCATGATGCTCTGCAGCACAACCCCAATATACAACAAATACATACATAAGTAAATGGACACTAAATAAAACTCATAGAGGAATTTAAATGTTCAGTTGTAGAAAGTAGGGCCATGGGATAGGGTCAGAAAGGTCAGTATGTTTGATAACTGGTTACAGAGGTGACATAACAAGCATAAGGTCCATTATAACACAGTGAAGTAGAGGTGGGAGCTAAAAGCAGACATGGACAGTGAGACGGTGAGAGGAGGTCAGGGGTGAAACACTAGATCAGGACAGGTAGAAATGGCAGAGCTGGAAATAGACACAGAGGCACATTCTGATCATGGCTCAGACCTGACCTGAGACACCCAAACAGAAGATGCCATAGCAAAGTCCTGTCCAGTAGGCTATATGGGATGTCCTTTCATCAAAATCCAACACATGGAAATGTGTCTAGTGTGTATGTTTGTGTTTGTGTGTCCAGTGTGTGTGTGTGTGTCCTGTGTGTGTGTGTCCAGTGTGTGTGTATGTGTTCAGTGTGTGTGTGTGTTCAGTGTGTGTGTGTGTTCAGTGTGTGTGTGTGTTCAGTGTGTGTGTGTGTTCAGTGTGTGTATGTGTTCAGTGTGTGTGTGTGTTCAGTGTGTGTGTGTGTTCAGTGTGTGTCCAGTGTGTGTCCAGTGTGTGTCCAGTTTGTGTGTGTCCAGCATGTGTGTGTGTGAATCCAGTGTGTGTGTGTGTGTCCAGTGTGTGTGTGTGTGTGTGTGTGTGTCCAGTGTGTGTCCAGTGTGTGTCCAGTGTGTGTGTGTCCAGTGTGTGTGTGTGTGTCCAGTGTTTGTGTGTGTGTGTCCAGTGTGTGTGTGTGTGTGTGTGTGTGTGTGTGTATATGTCAAGTGTGTGTCCAGTATGTGTGTTTGTGTGTGTCCAGTGTGAGTGTTTGTGTGTGTCCAGTGTGTGCGTGTGTGTCCAATGTGTGTGTGTGTGTGTGTGTGTGTGTGTGTGTGTGTGTGTCCAGTGTGTGTCCAGTGTGTGTCCAGTGTTTGTGTGTGTGTATATGTCAAATGTGTGTCCAGTGTGAGTGTTTGTGTGTGTCCAGTGTGAGTGTTTGTGTGTGTCCAGTTTGTGCGTGTGTGTGTGTTTGTCCAGTGTGTGTGTGTGTGTGTCCGGTGTGTGTGTGTGTATGTATGTACAGTGTGTTTGTGTGTGTGTTTGTGTGTCCTGTGTGTGTGTGTCCAATGTGTGCGTGTGTGTGTTTGTGTGTGTCCGTGTGTGTTTGTGTCCAGTGTGTGTCCAGTGTGTGTGTGTGTCTTGTGTGTGTGTGTGTGTGTGTGTCCAGTGTGTTTGTGTCCAGTGTGTGTGTGTCCAGAGTGTGTTTGTCCAGTGTGTGTGTGTCCAGTGTGTGTGTGTGTCCAGTGTGTGTGTGTCTGTGTGTGTGTGTGTGTTTATCCGTGTGTGTTTGTCCGTGTGTGTTTGTGTGTGTGAGTCCAGTGTGTGTGTGTGTTTGTCCAGTGTGTCTCCAGTGTTTTTGTGTCCAGTGTGTGTGTCCAGTGTGTGTGTGTGTGTCCAGTGTGTTCATTGAGTGATACACACACACACACATTGGACACACACACACTGGACACACACACACACACACACAAGCACTCACACACATTGGACACACACACGCTGGACACACACACCGGACACACACACTGGACACACACGTTGGACACACACACACACACACACTGGACACACACACACACACACACACACAAACTGGAAACTCACTCACACACACACACAGTGGACACACAGACACAAACTGGACACACACACACACAGACACACAATGGACACACACACACAAGTGATTTCATTTCTAAACGGTGAAACAGATACAGTGGTGAAAAAAAGTATTTAGTCAGCCACCAATTGTGCAAGTTCTCCCACTTAAAAAGATGAGAGAGGCCTGTAATTTTCATCATAGGTACACGTCAACTATGACAGACAAATTGAGAAAAATTTTTCCAGAACATCACATTGTAGGATTTTTAATGAATTTATTTGCAAATTATGGTGGGAAATAAGTATTTGGTCACCTACAACCAAGCAAGATTTCTAGCTCTCACAGACCTGTAACTTCTTCTTTAAGAGGCTCCTCTGTCCTCCACTCGTTACCTGTATTAATGGCACCTGTTTGAACTTGTTATCAGTATAAAAGACACCTGTCCACAACCTCAAACAGTCACACTCCAAACTCCACTATGGCCAAGACCAAAGAGCTGTCAAAGGACACCAGAAACAAAATTGTAGACCTGCACCAGGCTGGGAAGACTGAATCTGCAATAGGTAAGCAGCTTGGTTTGAAGAAATCAACTGTGGGAGCAATTATTAGGAAATGGAAGACATACAAGACCACTGATAATCTCCCTCGATCTGGGGCTCCACGCAAGATCTCACCCCGTGGGGTCAAAATGATCACAAGAACGGTGAGCAAAAATCCCAGAACCACACGGGGGGACCTAGTGAATGACCTGCAGAGAGCTGGGACCAAAGTAACAAAGCCTACCATCAGTAACACACTACGCCGCCAGGGACTCAAATCCTGCAGTGCGAGACGTGTCCCCCTGCTTAAGCCAGTACATGTCCAGGCCCGTCTGAAGTTTGCTAGAGTGCATTTGGATGATCCAGAAGAGGATTGGGAGAATGTCATATGGTCAGATGAAATCAAAATATAACTTTTTGGTAAAAACTCAACTCGTTGTGTTTGGAGGACAAAGAATGCTGAGTTGCATCCAAAGAACACCATACCTACTGTGAAGTATGGGGGTTGAAACATCATGCTTTGGGGCTGTTTTTCTGCAAAGGGACCAGGACGACTGATCCGTGTAAAGGAAAGAATGAATGGGGCCATGTATCATGAGATTTTGAGTGAAAACCTCCTTCCATCAGCAAGGGCATTGAAGATGAAACGTGGCTGGGTCTTTCAGCATGACAATGATCCCAAACACACCTCCCGGGCAACGAATAAGTGACTTCATAAGAAGCATTTCAAGGTCCTGGAGTGGCCTAGCCAGTCTCCAGATCTCAAACCCATAGAAAATCTTTGGAGGGAGTTGAAAGTCCGTGTTGCCCAGCGACAGCCCCAAAACATCACTGCTCTAGAGGAGATCTGCATGGAGGAATGGGCCAAAATACCAGCAACATTGTGTGAAAACCTTGTGAAGACTTACAGAAAACATTTGACCTGTGTCATTGCCAACAAAGGGTATATAACAAAGTATTGAGAAACTTTTGTTATTGACCAAATACTTATTTTCCACCATAATTTGCAAATAAATTCATTAAAGATCCTACAATGTGATTTTCTTGAATAATTTCTCTCATTTTGTCTGTCATAGTTGACGTGTACCTATGATGAAAATTACAGGCCTCTCTCATCTATTTAAGTGGGAGAACTTGCACAATTGGTGGCTGACTTTTTTTCTCCACTGTATGTATGAAAATAACCTCAAATAAAAGGTAACATTCGGTACTGTCACCTAATATGAATTATTATATCTCAAATCCAAAATGCTGGAGCATAGCACCAAATGTAAAACTGTAAGCTTCACTGTCCAAACACATATGGTGTGGACTATGTGTGCCTGGTAAACACATGTGGATCTGGTGAACAGTTATCACTTGTTGACCAAATACAGGAATACTGACCTCAGAGTCTCCAGTTTACAGTGGGGATTCCCCAGTCCAGCAGAGAGCAGCTTCACTCCTGAATCCTTCAGGTCATTGTTACTCAGATCAAGCTCTCTCAGGTGTGAGGGGTTTGACTTCAGAGCTGAGACCAGAGAAGCACACCCTTCCTCTGTGACTAGACAGCCTGACAGCCTGCAAAGAGTCAAATCATATTAAAACCACACTGCTATTCTTTGGTGGTGAAAATAGTGGCAGTATATTATTTAAACATTTTCAGACATATCAGTGTCCTGAAACCTGCCATATCTATTCATAAATAGATATGCCATGATTGAGAAAGATCATGAATGAATCATGAATAATAATGAGTTATAAAGTTACAGAGGCTACAACAAAACATGCTAACCTCTCACCATTAACATCAAATAAAAGGTGACATACTGTATACTGTCACCTAATATGAAACATTATATCTCAAATCCAAATTGCTGGAGCATAGCGCCAAATTTAAAACTGTAAGCTTCACTGTCCAAACACATATGGTGTGGACTATGTGTGCCTGGTAAACACATGTGGATCTCGTGAACAGTTATCACTTGTTGACCAAATACAAGAATACTGACCTCAGAGTCTCCAGTTTACAGTGGGGATTCCCCAGTCCAGCAGAGAGCAGCTTCACTCCTGAATCCTTCAGGTCATTGTTACTCAGATCCAGCTCTCTCAGGTGTGAGGGGTTTGACTTCAGAGCTGAGACCAGAGAAGCACAGCCTTTCTCTGTGACTCCACAGCCTGACAGCCTGCAAAGAGATCATCATGATTTCTCAAACACACTTAATTTAACATAGCAGAATTTGGTTTATTCTCTCAAACAACATATAGATTCATCTTCTGTCTCCTAGAATTGTATGGTCATATTGTTATACAAATGTGAACATCAATGCAGTGATTCAATATGTTTTTCAATATAATATTGTATACATATTATAATATATATTTGTCTCTAAACTGAATATTTCTTTCTGATGATTAGTACTTAAATATAATTGTATGTACTCACAGAGCAGCTCTGGAGGCTTTGACCACTGGAAGCAGCCTCAGAAGACCTTCCTCTGATCTGGAGTATTTCTTCAGGTCAAACACATCCAGCTCCTTTTCTGAAGTCAGCAACACAAAGACCAGAGCTGACCACTGTGCAGGTGACAGTTTGGCTTCTGAGAGACTTCCTGATCTCAGGTAGCTTTGGATCTCCTCCACTAGAGAATGGTCATTCAGTTCATTCAGACAGTGGAACAGATTGATGCACCTCTCTGGAGAGGGATTCTCCCTGATCTTCTCCTTGATGTACTTGACTGTTTCTTCATGGCTCTGTGAGCTGCTTCTTGTCTTTGTCAGTAGAACTCGTAAGTGCTTCTGATTGGACTCCAGTGAGAGGCCCAGAAGGAAGCGGAGGAAAAGGTCCTGGTTTCCCGTCTCACTTTGTAAGGCTTTATCCACAGCACTCTTGAAGAAGGTAACTTTACGCTTGTGTCTGATCCTCACAGAAAAGTTCCTGGATGTTGATTGAGGTTCATCCATTAGATTCTCATTGTTGTTGATGAATGAGAGGAACACATATACAGCAGCCAGAAACTCCTGAATGCTCAGATGCACGAAGCAGTACACCTTGTCCTGGTACAGGACATATTCCTCTTTAAAGAGCTGTGTGCACAATCCTGAGTACACAGAGGCTTCATTGACATCAATGCCAGCCTCTTTCAGATCTTCTTCATAGAAAATCAGATTGCCCTTCACAAGCTGTTGAAAAGCCAGTTTTCCCAATGACAGAATGCTCTCTTTATTCCAGTGTGGACCTGTCTCTTCTTTCCCAAGATACTTTTCATTCTTCTGTTTGGTATGAAACTCCACAAGGTGTGTGTACATCTCAGTCAGAGTCTTGGGCATCTCTTCTGTCTTGTGTTTCAGCATGTGTTCAAGGACTATTGCAGAAATCCAACAGAAGACTGGAATGTGGCACATGATGTGGAGGATCCTTGATGTCTTTATGTGTGAGATGATTCTATTGGCCAGGTCCTCATCACTGAATCTCTTCCTGAAGTACTCCTCCTTCTGTGGGTCATTAAACCCTCGTATCTCTGTCACCTGGTCAACACACACTAAAGGGATCTTATTGGCTGCTGCAGGTCGGGTAGTTACCCAGAGCAGAGCAGAGGGAAGCAGATTTCCCTTGATGAGATTTGTCAGCAGAACATCCACTGAGGTTGACTTTGTGACGTCACAACAGATCTTGTTCTTCTGGAAGTCTAGGGGCAGTCTGCACTCATCCAGACCATCAAAGATGAACAGAACTTTGTACTTGTCGTAGTTGGAGATTCTTGATTCTTTGGTTTCCATTGAGAAGAAATTGAGAAGTTCAATCAAAGTGTGTTTTTCACCTTTCATCAAATTCAGCTCCCGAAAAGGGAATGAAAATAGAAATTGGACATCCTGATTTGTTTTTCCTTCAGCCCAGTCCAGAATGAACTTCTGCACAGAGACTGTTTTTCCAATGCCAGCGACTCCCTTTGTCAACACAGTTCTGATAAGTTTGTCTTGTCCAGTTAAGGGTTTGAAGATGTCGTTACGTTTGATTGCAGTCTCTGGTCTTGCTTGTTTCCTGGTTGTTGTCTCAATCTGTCTCAGCTCATGTTCATTATTGACCTCTCCTGTTCCACCCTCTGTGATGTAGAGCTCTGTGTAGATCTTATTGAGAAGTGTTGGGTTTCCTTGTTTAGCGATCCCCTCAAATACACATTGAAACTTCTTCTTTAGATTAGATTTGAGTTCACGTTGGCAAATCACAGCAAGCTCATCTGAATGAAGAAATAACACAGAGGGTATTAATATTACGTCTGATTTAATGCCTAAAATAATATTATTGGACTGTTATAACATTTTAAATTATAATCATTTATTCTCTTAACTGTCTGTATAAATGTGTAAATGTTTTCATAATGCATTACAGACTGGTGTGACTGATTATATTATTGATGGTATTATTAATGTTGTCTCTCTCTCTCCCTCTCTCTGTCTCTCTCTCTCTGTCCTCTCTCTCTCTCTCTCTCTCTCTCTCTCTCTCTCTCTCTCTCTCTCTCTCTCTCTCTCTCTCTCTCTCTCTCTCTCTCTCTCTCTCTCTCTCTCCCCCCCCCCTCTCTCTCTCTCTCTCTCTCTCTCTCTCTCTCTCTCTCTCTCTCTCTCTCTCTCTCTCTCTCTCTCTCTCCCTCTCTCTCTCTCTCTCCCCCCCCCTCTCTCTCTCTCTCTCTCTCTCTCTCTCTCTCTCTCTCTAAATGAATCAACATAACACATCCCTGCTGCTACTTGATGAGGTCACTAGGTGTTGTGTTAAGGCTGCTACAATATCATTGAGTTACACAGCTACTTTAGCTGTACTTTAGCTACAGCTTTTAAATGTTTGTTATATAACAGCATTCAACATGAGGCAGACAGCTCTTACTTTTCTCCAGTGTGTCAGCAAGCTCCTTCTGGTTCATTTTCCTCAGGACGTGCAGTGTGATCTTCAGAGCCCCCTCTCTGGCACTGCTCTCCTGCTTCTCATCTTCAGCATCCACCACTTCCTTATCCTGCTTCTGACTCTCAAAGCCTTCTGGAAGTTCTGGACTAAGAATCCTCTTGAACATCTTCAGCTCATTCTTCACAAATGTAATAATATTCTCTTCAAGCAACTGAAATAAATCAAGTAAATAAGTTAAGCAAGAGACTAAATGCTTTCTCATTAACACATTAATGAATGATTGACAGATCAACTTACTTGAGGTAAACAAAAACAAATGTACATAACAGGACCACATACACTGAATATGGAGGCCAGGTCTGTTTGATGACTCTGGAAGACTGACCACTGAGAATCTCTGACTCTGATCTCTCCTGTTGATTTCTGTGGACAAAACATCAGATTACATCTCCTCATCCAGGGAGTACACACACACACACACACACACACACACACACACACACACACACACACACACACACACACACACACACACACACACACACACACACACACACACACACACATACAGGTAATGTTGTGTTTAATATTGTTTTGAGTTGTGAATCGTTATAAGCTTTTTTGCCCTCCCACTTCAAATTAAACACAGAAGATCTCCGCTAAACATAGAATCACATGGTTTATCCGTCTCTCTGTGACCGCCGATAAATTCAGAACAAAGTTGACTATTAATAAAAAGTTGCCAATGTCTTTGCAATTGATATAAACAAGGGATGTATACAATTATGCTTCAAATGAAAACCGAGATAACTGGATTAAACTATAAAACAATAGGCAATAGGCCTATATACATTTTATGTTCAATCAATTGAGTTCTATTAATGTTAAGGGAAGATTTGAATGGAGAAAGCTGATCCGAGAGCTGCGCTCCCCTTCTTTCGATCCTATCAGTATCATACATGCTCCACCGGACGTGATACCTTGTCGTGCTGCTGATCCAGTTTCTACTGGTCTGCCTGTGGAACTCTGACCTGTTCAACGGACGTGCGACCTTGTCCCGAACCTGCTGTTTTGACCCTCTCTCTCTCTCTCTCTCTCTCTCTCTCTCTCTCTCTCTCTCTCTCTCTCTCTCTCTCTCTCTCTCTACTATGAAAAGCCAACTGACATTTACTCCTGAGGTGCTGACGTGTTGCACCCTCTATAACCACAGTGATTATTATTTGACCCTGCTGGTCATCTATGAACATTAGAAAATCTTGAAGAATGATCTGGCCTTAATGGCCATGTACTGTTATAATCTCCACCTGGCACATCCAGAAGAGGACTGGCCTCCCCTCAGAGCCTGGTTCCTCTCTAGGTTTCTTCCTAGGTTCCTGCCTTTCTAGAGAGATTTTCCTAGCCACCGTGCTTCAACATCCGAACATGCGCTGTTCGGCACGAGACGACCGTTAATTTCTGTCAATGACCTTCAAATCAAATCAAATTATATTTCTCACATGCGCCGAATACAACAGCTGTACACTTTACCGTGAAATGCTTACTTACGAGCCCTTTCCCAACAATGCAGTTAAAAAGTAAGAAAAATTAGCTAAATAAATAAAGGAAACAGTAACACATTGAAATAATAATAAATAGACTATAAGGAGTACCAGTACTGAGTCAATGTGCATGGTACCAGGTAGTTGAGGTATTAACTAGACTATATATAAGGAGTACCAGTACTGAGTCAATGTGCAGGGGTACCAGGTAGTTGAGGTAATAACTAGACTATATACAAGGAGTACCAGTACTGAGTCAATGTCCAGGGGTACCAGGTAGTTGAGGTAATAACTAGACTATATACAAGGAGTACCAGTACTGAGTCAATGTGCAGGGGTACCAGGTAGTTGAGGTAATATGTACATGTAGGTAGGGATAAAAGTGACACGTCAATCAGGATAGAGATTACATCTCCTCATCCAGGGAGTGCACACACACACACACACACACACACACACACACACACACACACACACACACACACACACACACACACTCACACACAGGGAATGTTGTGTTAGTTTAATTTTGTTTCAGGACTATGAAAATGAAAAAAAGGTTTAGCCTATGGATTATGAAAAAAAACTAAAAAATAAATGGTAAAATGGGATGAGGAGAAATGACTAGAGACAGTGTTGTTTAACTCACTGACCATGACCCATGAGTTCTTCTTACCTTTGTTCACTAGAAAAGTCTCCCTCTGTAAACGTTATAGGTTGTTCCATAGACCGGTCACTCTTCATGGACACACAGCTGGGTACAGGGGAGGCTGGTCTCTCCTGCTTGATTGGGCTTCAACAAAACAGAGACAAACATTACATCTCTCATCTACTCTGAGCTCAGATGGGGAAACAAGAGTTACATTCCAAAACGCTATATATCCATTTTCAGAAATGTTGGTCAATTAGATGTTATTGTTTAAAGAAATGAGGAAAGAGATTGGTGAGTTCTTTCACTATGTAATTATGGGATGTAAAATGACAGATATGTATTTGTTTAAAATCTATCACTTGATGGTTTCATTTCAGAGATTGCCTCACTCTCATAGAAATACAAATATGGGTTGTTCACAGTCAAATGTAACAAATAACTACATTTGTAATACATATACAGTACCATTCAAAGAAAACATTTATATTCTGCCCTGGAATTGCGTTCCCGTGCAAAACTAGACAGATAGCTAACAACTGAGTCTTCAATAAAACTTCCAAGGCGTGACTTTTCTTGAACGAATGTATTGAAAACGTTTATGTTGTGAAACTGCAAATACAGAAAATAATATACTTTAGTATTCAATTCACATTGACATACTGTAGCTGTACATTATACATTTCAAGTTGAAGTTGCATAAATACAAAGCAAGTGCCAAGTTACCATGTATCTGGCATGACGACAACTAAATAGATAATTACTCTATGAGTAACAACTAGCCCACTCCTTTCATTACTCTAATAATGTACAAACACCTCTGTACAATAACAAATCATATTACACTAGAAACAGTAACAAACTATAGTATGTTTTACACTTCTTTTACATGACGCACGAGCAAACTAATACAGCTAACGGCATCCATGAAAGTCAATGCAATTTGCGTGAGTAAATGTAACCAACTAACATTGATAAGTAAGCAATTCTGTCAATAACAATATTATCATCACTTGCAATATGCTTGAATTGAACTTACAAACAAATATTTTCCGAGGCTGAAGCGTAACAAGAAATAGTTGCACTGAAAGAACTGTACAGTAGCGTTGTTTCTAGCTGCTTTTCTGCGTGCAGAATGACTGCTTTACTTCCGGTTTTTGTACATTATTCTAAGTACCAAAAAGCTCCACTAGGGGGCGCTAAACACCATGGAACACAATGAAAGTCACTCTTAATCACTATAATAAAATAATCTGTTACCTTCTAACAAGATGGCAGCAAAATTTACGTTCAACATTTTAGTCATTTAGCAGATGTTTTTATCCAGGGCATCTTAAAGCCAAGTTCATAATTAAAATCTTTGTAGGAGCATTGTTAAATCTCTGAGCTGTTTCCCAAAACCATCGTTATAAACGTTGAACAGCCAAGTGCTCTCTCTCTCTCTCTCTCTCTCTCTCTCTCTCTCTCTCTCTCTCTCTCTCTCTCTCTCTCTCTCTCTCTCTCTCTCTCTCTCTCTCTCTCTCTCTCTCTCTCTCCCACACCTGCTGTCTCAACCTCTGAATGCTCGACTGTGAAAAGGCAACTGACATTTACTTCTGAGATGCTGACGTGTTGCAACCTCTATAACCACAGTGATTATTATTCGACCCTGTTGGTCATCTATTAACATTTGAACATCTTGAAGAACGATCTGGCCTTAATGGCCATATCCTCTTATAATCTCCCCCCAGCACAGCCAGAAGAGGACTGGCCACCCCTCAGAGCTTGGTTCCTCTCTAGGTTTCTTCCTAGGTTCCTGAAATTTCCAGGGAGTTTTTCCTAGCCACAGTGCTTCAACATCCGAACATGCGCTGTTCGGCACGAGACGACCGTTAAATTCTGCCAATGAGCTTCAAATCAAATCAAATTGTATTTCTCACATGCGCCGAATACAACAGCTGTACAATTTACCGTGAAATGCTTACTAACGAGCCCTTTCCCAACAATGCAGTTAAAAAGTAAGAAAAATTAGCTAAATAAAAAAAGGAAATAGTAACACATTGAAATAACAATAATGAGGCTATAAGGAGTACCAGTACTGAGTCAACGTATAGGGGTACCAGGTAGTTGAGGTAATAACTAGACTATATAAAAGGAGTACCAGTACTGAGTCAATGTGCAGGGGTACCAGGTAGTTGAGGTAATAACTAGACTATATACAAGGAGTACCAGTACTGAGTCAATGTGCAGGGGTACCAGGTAGTTGATGTAATAACTAGACTATATACAAGGAACACCAGTACTGAGTCAATGTGCAGGGGTACCAGGTAGTTGAGGTAATAACTAGACTATATACAAGGAGTACCAGTACTGAGTCAATGTGCAGGGGTACCAGGTAGTTGAGGTAATAACTACACTATATACAAGGAGTACCAGTATGAGTCAATGTGCAGGGGTACCAGGTAGTTGAGGTAATAACTAGACTATATACAAGGAGTACCAATACTGAGTCAATGTGCAGGGTACCAGGTAGTTGAGGTAATAACTAGACTATATACAAGGAGTACCAGTACTGAGTCAATGTGCAGGGGTACCAGGTAGTTGAGGTAATAACTAGACTATATACAAGGAGTACCAGTACTGAGTCAATGTGCAGGGGTACCAGGTAGTTGAGGTAATAACTACACTATATACAAGGAGTACCAGTATGAGTCAATGTGCAGGGGTACCAGGTAGTTGAGGTAATAACTAGACTATATACAAGGAGTACCAATACTGAGTCAATGTGCAGGGTACCAGGTAGTTGAGGTAATAACTAGACTATATACAAGGAGTACCAGTACTGAGTCAATGTGCAGGGGTACCAGGTAGTTGAGGTAATAACTAGACGATATACAAGGAGTACCAGTACTGAGTAAATGTGCAGGGGTACCAGGTAGTTGAGGTAATAACTACACTATATACAAGGAGTACCAATACTGAGTCAATGTGCAGGGTACCAGGTAGTTGAGGTAATACTACACTACCTGGTACTGACGCTCGTTGGATGTGGCAGGGCTTGAAAACTATTACAGACTACAAAGGGAAGCACAGCCGCGAGCTGCCCAGTGACACAAGCCTACCAGACGAGCTAAACCACTTCTATGCTCGCTTCGAGGCAAGCAACACTGAAGCATGCATGAGAGCACCAGCTGTTCCGGATGACTATGTGATCACGCTCTCCGTAGCCGATGTGAGTAAGACTTTTAAGCAGGTCAACATTCACAAGGCCGCAGGGCCAGACGGATTACCAGGATGTGTACTCCGAGCATGTGCTGACCAACTGGCAAGTGTCTTCACTGACATTTTCAACATGTCCCTGACTGAGTCTGTAATACCAACATGTTTCAAGCAGACCACCATAGTCCCCGTGCCCAAGAACTCTAAGATAACCTGCCTAAATGACTACCGACCCGTAGCACTGACGTCTGTAGCCATGAAGTGCTTTGAAAGACTGGTCATGGCTCACATCAACAGCATAATCCCAGAAACCCTAGACCCACTCCAATTTGCATACCGCCCCAACAGATCCACAGATGATGCAATCTCTATCGCACTCCACACTGCCCTTTCCCACCTGGACAAGAGGAACACCTACGTGAGAATGCTTTTCATTGACTACAGCTCAGCATTCAACACCATAGTGCCCTCTAAGCTCATCACTAAGCTAAGGATCCTGGGACTAAACACCTCCCTCTGCAACTGGATCCTGGACTTCCTGACGGGCCGCCCCCAGGTGGTAAGGGTAGGTAACAACACATCTGCCACACTGATCCTCAACACGGGGGCCCCTCAGGGGTGCGTGCTCAGTCCCCTCCTGTACTCTCTGTTCACCCATGACTGCATGGCCAGGCACGACTCCAACACCATCATTAAGTTTGCCGACGACACAACAGTGGTAGGCCTGATCACCGACAACGATGAGACAGCCTATAGGGAGGAGGTCAGAGATCTGGCCGTGTGGTGCCAGGACAACAACCTCTCCCTCAACGTGACCAAGACAAAGGAGATGATTGTGGACTACAGGAAAAAAAAGAGGACTGAGCATGCCCCCATTCTCATCGACGGGGCTGTAGTGGAACAGGTTGAGAGCTTCAAGTTCCTTGGTGTCCACATCACCAACGAACTATCATGGTCCAAACACACCAAGACAGTCGTGAAGAGGGCACGACAAAGCCTATTCCCCCTCAGGAGACTAAAAAGATTTGGCATGGGTCCTCAGATCCTCAAAAAATTCTACAGCTGCACCATCGAGAGCATCCTGACTGGTTGCATCACCGCCTGGTATGGCAACTGCTTGGCCTCTGACCGCAAGGCACTACAGAGGGTAGTGCGTACGGCCCAGTACATCACTGGGGCAAAGCTCCCTGCCATCCAGGACCTCTATACCAGGCGGTGTCAGAGGAAGGCCCTCAAAATTGTCAAACACTCCAGCCACCCTAGTCATAGACTGTTCTCTCTGCTACCGCACGGCAAGCGGTACCGGAGTGCCAAGTCTAGGTCCAAAAGACTTCTCAACAGCTTCTACCCCCAAGCCATAAGACTCCTGAACAGCTAATCATGGCTACCCGGACTATTTGCACTGCCCCCCCACCCCATCCTTTTTACGCTGCTGCTACTCTGCTAAGTATTTATGCATAGTCACTTTAACTCTACCCACATGTACATATTACCTCAACTACCTCAACTAGCCGGTGCCCCCGCACATTGACTCTGCAACGGTACCCCCCTGTATATATAGCCTCCCTACTGTCACTTTATTTTACTGTATATATAGCCTCCCTACTGTCACTTTATTTTACTTCTGCTCTTTTTTTCTCAACACTTTTTTTGTTGTTGTTTTATTCTTATTTTTTTTGTTTAAAATAAATGCACTGTTGGTTAAGGGCTGTAAGTAAGCATTTCACTGCAATGTCTGCACCTGTTGTATTCGGCGCATGTGACCAATAAAATTTGATTTGATTTTATTTGATTTGAATAACTAGACTATATACAAGGAGTACCAGTACTGAGTCAATGTGCAGGGGTACCAGGTAGTTGAGGTAATAACTAGACTATATACAAGGAGTACCAATACTGAGTCAATGTGCAGGGTACCAGGTAGTTGAGGTAATAACTAGACTATATACAAGGAGTACCAGTACTGAGTCAATGTGCAGGGGTACCAGGTAGTTGAGGTAATAACTAGACTATATACAAGGAGTACCAGTACTGAGTCAATGTCCAGGGGTACCAGGTAGTTGAGGTAATAACTAGACTATATACAAGGAGTACCAGTACTGAGTCAATGTGCAGGGGTACCAGGTAGTTGAGGTAGTAACTAGACTATATACAAGGAGTACCAGTACTGAGTCAATGTGCAGGGGTACCAGGTAGTTGAGGTAGTAACTAGACTATATACAAGCAGTACCAGTACTGAGTCAATGTCCAGGGGTACCAGGTAGTTGAGGTAATAACTAGACTATATACAAGGAGTACCAGTACTGAGTCAATGTCCAGGGGTACCAGGTAGTTGAGGTAATAACTAGACTATATACAAGGAGTACCAGTACTGAGTCAATGTGCAGGGGTACCAGGTAGTTGAGGTAGTAACTAGACTATATACAAGGAGTACCAGTCCTGAGTCAATGTCAAGGGATAACAGGTAGTTGAGGTAATAACTAGACTATATACAAGGAGTACCAGTATTGAGTCAATGTGCAGGGGTACCAGGTAGTTGAGGTAGTAACTAGACTATATACAAGGAGTACCAGTACTGAGTCAATGTCCAGGGGTACCAGGTAGTTGAGGTAATAACTAGACTATATACAAGGAGTACCAGCACTGAGTCAATGTGCAGGGGTACCAGGTAGTTGAGGTAATAACTAGACTATATACAAGGAGTACCAGTATTGAGTCAATGTCCCGGGGTACCAGGTAGTTGAGGTAATAACTAGACTATATACAAGGAGTACCAGTGCTGAGTCAATGTCCAGGGGTACCAGATAGTTGAGGTAATAACTAGACTATATACAAGGAGTACCAGTGCTGAGTCAATGTGCAGGGGTACCAGGTAGTTGAGGTAATAACTAGACTATATACAAGGAGTACCAGTACTGAGTCAATGTGCAGGGGTTCCAGGTAGTTGAGGTAATAACTAGACTATATACAAGGAGTACCAGTACTGAGTCAATGTGCAGGGGTACCAGGTAGTTGAGGTAATAACTAGACTATATACAAGGAGTACCAGTACTGAGTCAATGTGCAGGGGTACCAGGTAGTTGAGGTAATAACTAGACTATATACAAGGAGTACCAGTACTGAGTCAATGTGCAGGGGTACCAGGTAGTTGAGGTATTAACTAGACTATATACAAGGAATACCAGTACTGAGTCAATGTGCAAGGGTACCAGGTAGTTGAGGTAATAACTAGACTATATACAATGAGTACCAGTACTGAGTCAATGTTCAGGGGTACCAAGGAGTTGCGGTAATAACTAGACTATATACAAGGAGTACCAGTACTGAGTCAATGTGCAGGGGTACCAGGTAGGTGAGGTAATAACTAGACTATATACAAGGAGTACCAGTACTGAGTCAATGTGCAGGGGTACCAGGTAGTTGAGGTAATATGTACATGTAGGTAGGGGTAAAAGTGACTAGGCAATCAGGATAGAGATTACATCTCCTCATCCAGGGAGTGTACACAAACACACACACACACACACACACACACAGGGAATGTTGTGTTGGTTTGACAATGTTTCAGGACTATGAAAATGGAAAAAAGGATTAGCCTATGGATTATGAAAACAACAAAAATAAATGGGAAAATGGGAGAGGAGAAATGACTAGAGACAGTGTTGTTTAACTCACTGACCATGACCCATGATAACTAGACTATATACAAGGAGTACCAGTACTGAGTCAATGTGCAGGGGTACCAGGTAGTTGAGGTAATATGTACATGTAGGTAGGGGTAAAAGTGACTAGGCAATCAGGATAGAGATTACATCTCCTCATCCATGACCCACAATAACTAGACTATATACAAGGAGTACCAGTACTGAGTCAATGTGCAGGGGTACCAGGTAGTTGAGGTAATATGTACATGTAGGTAGGGGTAAAAGTGTCTAGGCAATCAGGATAGAGATTACATCTCCTCATCCAGGGAGTGTACACAAACACACACACACACACACACACACACACACAGGGAATGTTGTGTTGGTTTGACAATGTTTCAGGACTATGAAAATGGAAAAAAGGATTAGCCTATGGATTATGAAAACAACAAAAATAAATGGGAAAATGGGAGAGGAGAAATGACTAGAGACAGTGTTGTTTAACTCACTGACCATGACCCATGAGTTCTTCTTACCTTTGTTCACTAGAATAGTCTCCCTCTCTGAAGAATATAGGTAGACCCATAGACTTGTCACTCTTCATGGACACACAGCTGGGTACAGGGGAGGCTGGTCTCTCCTGCTTGATTGGGCTTCAACACAACAGAGATAAACATTACATCTCTCATCTACTCTGAGCTCAGATGGGGAAACAAGAGTTACATTCCAAAACGCTATATATCCATTTTCAGAAATGTTGGTCAATTAGATGTTATTGTTTAAAGAAATGAGGAAAGAGATTGGTGAGTTTTTTCACTATGTAATTATGGGATGTAAAATGACAGACATGTATTTGTTTAAAATCTATCACTTGATGGTTTCATTTCAGAGACTGCCTCACTCTCATAGAAATACAAATATGGGTTGTTCACAGTCAAATGTAACAAATAACTACATTTGTAATACATATATAGTACCATTCAAAGAAAACATTTACGTTCAACATTTTTGTCATTTAGCAGATGTTTTTATCCAGGGCATCTTAAAGCCAAGTTCATCATTAAAACCTTTGTAGCAGCGTTGTTAAATCTCTGAGCTGTTTCCCAAAACCATCGTTATTAACGTTGAACAGCCAAGTGCGTCGTTAGATGCTTTTTTGCCCTCTCGCGTCACTTTATACACAGAAGATCTCCGCTAAACATAGAATCACATGGTTTATCCATCTCTTTGTGACCACCGATAAATTCAGAACAAAGTTTGGTTCAAATACAAAGTTGCCAATGTCTTTGCAATTGATTCAAACAAGGGACGTATAACATTTGCTTCAAATGAAAACCGAGATAACTGCATTAAAATATAAACAGTAGGCTATAGGCCTATTTCAATCATATTGGAATATATTCAATGTTCAATATATTTAGTTTTATTTTGCTACTTGTAGGCTACTGTCTGTAATTTGTCTCAATATATTTCATGATGTGTAGCCTAACATGTGAACAATGATGTGCCAAGTCTGTGATTTAGTGCATTTGTATTGTGTAAGCATTAGAATAAGCCGTCTCAATATTTGCAGCCGTAGGTGGTAATATCTCTCTAGGAGCTGATCTGTTATCAGCATTGTGAAATAATTATAATGTTAAGGAATGATTTTAATGGAGAAAGCTGATCCGAGAGCAGCGCTCCCCTTCTTTCGATCCTATCAGTATCGATACATGCTCCACCGGACATCCAACCTTGTCGTGCTGCTTATCCAGGTTCCTCTCTAGGTTTCCTCCTAGGTTCCTGCCTTTCCAGGGAGTTTTTCCTAGCCACAGTGCTTCAACATCCGAACATGCGCTGTTCGGACGAGACGACCGTTAATTTCTGCCAATGAGCTTCAAATCAAATCAAATTGTATTTCTCACATGCGCCGAATACAACAGCTGTACACTTTACCGTGAAATGCTTACTAACGAGCCCTTTCCCAACAATGCAGTTAAAAAGTAAGAACAATTTGCTGAATAAAAAAAGGAAATAGTAACACATTGAAATAACAATAATGAGGCTATAAGGAGTACCAGTACTGAGTCAATGTGCAGGGGTACCAGGTAGTTGAGGTAATAACTAGACTATATACAAGGAGTACCAGTACTGAGTCAATGTGCAGGGTACCAGGTAGTTGAGGTAATAACTAGACTATATACAAGGAGTACCAGTACTGAGTCAATGTGCAAGGGTACCAGGTAGTTGAGGTAATAACTAGACTATATACAATGAGTACCAGTACTGAGTCAATGTGCAGGGGTACCAGGTAGTTGAGGTAATAACTAGACTATATACAAGGAGTACCAGTACTGAGTCAATGTGCAGGGGTACCAGGTAGTTGAGGTAATAACTAGACTATATACAAGGAGTACCAGTACTGAGTCAATGTGCAGGGGTACCAGGTAGTTGAGGTAATATGTACATGTAGGTAGGGATAAAAGTGACAAGGCAATCAGGATAGAGATTACATCTCCTCATCCAGGGAGTGTACACAAACACACACACACACACACACACACACACAGGGAATGTTGTGTTGGTTTGACAATGTTTCAGGACTATGAAAATGGAAAAAAGGATTAGCCTATGGATTATGAAAACAACAAAAATAAATGGGAAAATGGGAGAGGAGAAATGACTAGAGACAGTGTTGTTCAACTCACTGACCATGACCCATGAGTTATTCTTACCTTCGTTCACTAGAAAAGTCTCCCTCTCTGAAGAATATAGGTAGACCCATAGACTTGTCACTCTTCATGGACACACAGCTGGGTACAGGGGAGGCTGGTCTCTCCTGCTTGATTGGGCTTCAACACAACAGAGACAAACATTACATCTCTCATCTACTCTGAGCTCAGATGGGGAAACAAGAGTTACATTCCAAAACGCTATATATCCATTTTCAGAAATGTTGGTCAATTAGATGTTATTGTTTAAAGAAATGAGGAAAGAGATTGGTGAGTTCTTTCACTATGTAATTATGGGATGTAAAATGACAGACATGTATTTGTTTAAAATCTATCACTTGATGGTTTCATTTCAGAGACTGCCTCACTCTCATAGAAATACAAATATGGGTTGTTCACAGTCAAATGTAACAAATAACTACATTTGTAATACATATATAGTACCATTCAAAGAAAACATTTACGTTCAACATTTTAGTCATTTAGCAGATGTTTTTATCCAGGGCATCTTAAAGCCAAGTTCATCATTAAAACCTTCGTAGGAGCATTGTTAAATCTCTGAGCTGTTTCCCAAAACCATCGTTATTAACGTTGAACAGCCAAGTGCGTCGTTAGATGCTTTTTTGCCCTCCCGCGTCACTTTATACACAGAAGATCTCCGCTAAACATAGAATCACATGGTTTATCCATCTCTTTGTGACCACCGATAAATTCAGAACAAAGTTTGGTTCAAATACAAAGTTGCCAATGTCTTTGCAATTGATTCAAACAAGGGACGTATAAAATTTGCTTCAAATGAAAACCGAGATGACTGCTTTAAAATATAAACAGTAGGCTATAGGCCTATTTCAATCATATTGGAATATATTCCATGTTCAATATATTTAGTTTTATTTTGCTACTTGGAGGCTACTGTCTGTAATTTGTCTCAATATATTTCATGATGTGTAGCCTAACATGTGCCCAATGATGTGCCGAATCTGTGATTTAGTGCATTTGTATTGTGTAAGCATTAGAATAAGCCGCCTCAATATTTGCAGCTGTAGGTGATAATATCTCTCTAGGAGCTGATCTGTTATCAGAATTGTGCAATAATTATAATTATAAGGATAGATTTGAATGGAGAAAGCTGATCCGAGAGCAGCGCTCCCTTTCTTTCGATCATATCAGTATCGATACATGGTCCACCGGACATCCAACCTTGTCGTGCTGCCTATCCAGTTTCTGCTGGTCTGCCTGCAGCTATGGAAACCTGACCTGTTCACCGGACATGATACCTTGTCCCAAACCTGCTGTTCTCTCTCTCTCTCTCTCTCTCTCTCTCTCTCTCTCTCTCTCTCTCTCTCTCTCTCTCTCTCTCTCTCTCTCTCTCTCTCTCTCTCTCTCTCTCTCTCTCTCTCTCTCTCTCTCTCTCTCTCTCTCTCTCTCTCTCTCTCTCTCTATCTCTCCCTCCCTCTCTCTCCTTCTCTCTCCCTACCACACCTGCTGTCTCAACCTCTGAATGCTCGGCTATGAAAAGCCAACTGACATTTACTTCTGAGATGCTGACGTGTTGCACCCTCTATAACCACAGTGATTATTATTTGACCCTGCTGGTCATCTATGAACATTTGAACATCTTGAAGAACGATCTGGCCTTAAAGGCCATGTACTGTTATAATCTCCCCCCAGCACAGCCAGAAGAGGACTGGCCACCCCTCAGAGCCTGGTTCCTCTCTAGGTTTCTTCCTAGGTTCCTGCATTTCCAGGGAGGTTTTCCTAGCCACAGTGCTTCAACATCCGAACATGCGCTGTTCGGCACGAGACAACCGTTAGAGCCAATGACCTTCAAATCAAATTGTATTTCTCACATGCGCTGAATACAACAGCTGTACACTTCACCGTGAAATGCTTACTAACGAGCCCTTTCCCAACAATGCAGTTAAAAAGTAAGAAAAATTAGCTAAATAAAAAAAGGAAATAGTAACACAATGAAATAACAATAATGAGGCTATAAGGAGTACCAGTACTGAGTCAATGTGCAGGGTACCAGGTAGTTGAGGTAATAACTAGACTATATACAAGGAGTACCAGTACTGAGTCAATGTGCAGGGGTACCAGGTAGTTGAGGTAATAACTAGACTATATACAAGGAGTACCAGTACTGAGTCAATGTGCAGTGGTAAAATAAATGGTAAAATGGGAGAGGAGAAATGACTAGAGTGTCACGCTCTGGCTCCGGGACTGTGTTGTTTGAGCCAGGGTGTATTCATTTGGTTGTGTTGGGTATAGGGTGTGTTCATTTGTTGTGTTTGGTATTGGTTTTGTTTTCCGTGTTTGGTCAAGTGACTCCCAATCGGAGGAAACGAGTGTCAGCTGTCGGCTCGTTATCTCTGATTGGGAGCCATATTTAAACTGTCTGTGTTCACCTTATGTTTGTGGGTTTTTGTTCCATGTTCTGTCAGTGTTGCAGAGGACTTCACGAATCGTTCTTGTTTTGTTGTTTTGTTCCAGACTTTGAATTAATAAAGTCATGTTCGCTCAACGCGCTGCGCTTTGGTCTACTCATTTGGAAGACGTTCGTGACATAGAGACAGTGTTGTTTAACTCACTGACCGTGACCCATGAGTTATTCTTACCTTTGTTCACTAGAAAAGTCTCCCTCTCTAAAGTGTATAGGACGATTCATAGACCAGTCACTCTTCATGGACACACAGCTGGGTACAGGGGAGGCTGGTCTCTCCTGCTTGATTGGACTTCAACACAACAGAGACAAACATTACATCTCTCATCTACTCTGAGCTCAGATGGGGAAACAAGAGTTTCATTCCAAAACGCTATATATCCATTTTCAGAAATGTTGGTCAATTAGATTTTATTGTTTAAAAAAACTTGGAAAGAGATTGATGTGTTATTTCACTATCTAATCATGGCATGGGGTTGGTTGTAAAATGACAGACATGTATTTGTTTAAAATCTATCAATTGACTGTTTAATATCAGAGATTGCCTCACTCTCATAGAAATAGAAATCTGGGTTGTACAGTGTCAAATGTAATACATTTTTAATACATACAGTTGAAGTCGGAAGTTTACATACACTTAGGTTGGAGTCATTAAAACTCGTTTTTCAACCACTCCACAAATGTCTTGTTAACAAACTATGGTTTTGGCAAGTCGGTTAAGACATCTACTTTGTGCGTGACACAAGTAATTTTTCCAACAATTGTTTACAGACAGATTATTTAACTTATAATTCACTGTATCACAATTCCAGTGGGTCAGAAGTTTACATACACTAAGTTGACTGTGCCTTTAAACAGCTTGGGAAATTCCAGAAAATGATGTCATGGCTTTAGAAGCTTCTGATAGGCTAATTGACATAATTTGAGTCAATTGGAGGTGTACCTGTGGATGTATTTCAAGGCCTACCTTCAAACTCAGTGCCTCTTTGCTTGACATCATGGGAAAATCAAAAGCAATCAGCCAAGACCTCAGAAAAAAAGTTGTAGACCTCCACAAGTCTGGTTCATCCTTGCGAGCAATTTCCAAATGCCTGAAGGTACCATGTTCATCTGTACAAACAGTAGTACGCAAGTATAAACACCATGGGACCACGCAGCCGTCATACCGCTCAGGAAGGAGACGCATTCTGTCTCCTAGAGATGAACGTACTTTGGTGCGAAAAGTGCAAATCAATCCCAGAACAACAGCAAAGGACCTTGTGAAGATGCTGGAGGAAACAGGTACAAAAGTATCTATATCCACAGTAAAACGAGTCCTATATATCGACATAACCTGAAAGGCTGCACAGCAAGGAAGATGCCACTGCTCCAAAACCGCCATAAAAAAGCCAGACTGCAGTTTACAACTGCACATGGGGACAAAGATCTTACTTTTTGAAGAAATGTCCTCTGGTCTGATGAAACAAAAATAGAACTGTTTGCCCACAATGACCATCGTTATGTTTGGAGGAAAAAGGGGGTTGCTTGCAAGCCGAAGAACACCATCCCAACCGTGAATCAGGGGGGTGGCAGCATTATGCTGTTGGGGTGCTTTGCTGCAGGTGGGACTGGTGCACTTCACAAAATAGATGGCATCATGTATGTGGATATATTGAAGCAACATCTCAAGACATCAGTCAGGAAGTTAAAGCTTGGTCGCAAATGGGTCTTCCAAATGGACAATGACCCCAAGCATACTTCCAAAGTTGTGGCAAAATGGCTTAAGGACAACAATTCAAGGTATTGGAGTGGCCATCACAAAGCCCTGACCTCAATCCTATAGAAAATGTGTCGCAGAACTGAAAAAGTGTGTGTGAGCAAGGAGGCCTACAAACCTGACTCAGTTACACCAACTCTGTCAAGAGGAATGGGCCAAAATTCACCCAACTTATTGTGGGAAGCTTGTGGAAGGCTACCCGGAACGTTTGACGCAAGTTATACAATTTAAAGGCAATGCTACCAAATACTAATTGAGTGTATGTAAACTTCTGACCCTCTGGGAATGTGATGAAAGAAATAAAAGCTGAAATAAATAATTATCTCTGCTAGTATTCTGACATTTCACATTCTTAAAATAAAGTGGTGATCCTAACTGACCTAAAACAGGGAATTTTTACTAGGATTAAATGTCAGGAATTGTGAAAAACTGAGTTCAAATGTAAACTTCCGACTTCAACAGTATATAGTGGCAGTAGTAGTGGTTAGTACTGATAGAGAGATCAGACCTGGGTTCTATCAGGTGGTCTATATATATATAGTGGCAGTAGTAGTGGTTAGTACTGATAGAGAGATAAGACATGGGTTCTATCAGGTGGTCTATATATATAGTGGCAGTAGTAGTGGTTAGTACTGATAGAGAGATAAGACCTGGGTTCTATCAGGTGGTCTATATATATAGTGGCAGTAGTAGTGGCTAGTACTGATAGAGAGATAAGACCTGGGTTCTATCAGGTGGTCTATATATATAGTGGCAGTAGTAGTGGTTAGTACTGATAGAGAGATAAGACCTGGGTTCTATCAGGTGGTCTATATATATAGTGGCAGTAGTAGTGGTTAGTAGTGATAGAGAGATAAGACCTGGGTTCTATCAGGTGGTCTATATATATAGTGGCAGTAGTAGTGGTTAGTACTGATAGAGAGATAAGACCTGGGTTCTATCAGGTGGTCTATATATATAGTGGCAGTAGTAGTGGTTAGTACTGATAGAGAGATAAGACCTGGGTTCTATCAGGTGGTCTATATATATAGTGGCAGTAGTAGTGGCTAGTACTGATAGAGAGATAAGACCTGGGTTCAATCAGGTGGTCTATATATATAGTGGCAGTAGTAGTGGTTAGTAGTGATAGAGAGATAAGACCTGGGTTCTATCAGGTGGTCTATATATATAGTGGCAGTAGTAGTGGCTAGTAATGATAGAGAGATAAGACCTGGGTTCAATCAGGTGGTCTATATATATAGTGGCAGTAGTAGTGGCTAGTAGTGATAGAGAGATAAGACCTGGGTTCTATCAGGTGGTCTATATATATAGTGGCAGTAGTAGTGGCTAGTACTGATAGAGAGATAAGACCTGGGTTCTATCAGGTGGTCTATATATATAGTGGCAGTAGTAGTGGTTAGTAGTGATAGAGCGATCAGACCTGGGTTCTATCAGGTGGTCTATATATATAGTGGCAGTAGTAGTGGCTAGTACTGATATAGAGATAAGACCTGGGTTCTATCAGGTGGTCTATATATATAGTGTCAGTAGTAGTGGTTAGTAGTGATAGAGAGATAAGACCTGGGTTCTATCAGGTGGTCTATATATATATATATATATGAGCAATCAGGGGAGAAGGGCCTTGGTCAGGGAGGTGACCAAGAATCCGATGGTCATTCTGACAGAGCTCCAGAGTTCCTCTGTGGAGATGGTAGAACCTTCCGGAAGGACAACCATCTCTGCAGCACTCCACCAATCAGGCCTTTATGGTAGAGTGGCCAGACAGAAGCCACTCCTCAGTAAAAGGCACATGACAGCCCGCTTGGAGTTTGCCAAAAGGCACCTAAAGACTCTCAGACAAGATTCTCTGATCTGATGAAACCAAGATTGAACTCTTTGGCCTGAATGCCAAGCGTCTTGTCTGGAGGTAACCTGGCACCATCCCTATGGTGAAGCATGGTGGTGGCAGCATCATGCTGTGGGGATGTTTTTCAGCGGCAGGGACTGGGAGACTAGTCAGGATCGAGGGAAAGATGAACAGAGCAAAGCAAAGTACATAGAGATCCTTGATGAAAACCTGCTCCAGAGCACTCAGGACCTCAGACTGGGGTGAACGTTCACCTTCCAATAGGACAACGATGGTAAGCACACAGCCAAGACAACGCAGAAGTGGCTTCGGTATAAGTCTCTGAATGACCTTGAGTGGCCCAGCCAGAGTCCGGACTTGAACCTGATGAAACATCTCTGGAGAGACCTGAAAATAGCTGTGCAGCGACGCTCCTCATCAAACCTGACAGAGCTTGAGAGGATCTGCAGAGAAGAATGGGAGAAACTACCCAAATACAGGTATGCCAAGCTTGTAGCGACATACCCAAGAAGACTTGAGGCTGTAATCGCTGCCAAAGGTGCTTCAACAAAGTACTGAGTAAAGGGTCTGAATACTTTTGTAAAAGTAATTTTTGTTTTGTCATTACGGGGTACTGTGTGTAGATTGATGAGGATTATTTATTTTTTCATCCATTTTAGAATAAGGCTGTAACGTAACAAAATGTGGAAAATTCACGGGATCTAAATACTTTCCGAATGCACTGTATATAACAAATCCACAGTATTCCAATTGTACAATCATATATCAGATATGGAGCCAACCCTGTAGACAGGTGAAACTGGGGGAAAACCTACTGTAGCTAACAATACTTTCCCAACCTAGAACCCTAGAAAGCTGAAGCTAGTTGGAAACAGGTACCAGTGCCTTCAGAAAGTATTCATACCCCTTGACTTATTCCACATGTTGTTGTGTTACAGCCTTAATCTAAAACTATTTATTGTCTGTCTCTCTATGTTTCATTATTTTCCTTCAGTTCGCAAGAGGCTGGATGTATCTCACCGGAGAAAGCATCTGAGCGAGTGAAACAGCGCCCCTCTGTCTCTCTATGTGTGGGCCATCTATCTGATGCTGTCTGGTCCAAATGAGTATGACATAGTTGCCGCCTGTAGCATTGAATGCAAGTGAAGCCAGTGAGCATTTGGCCTCCCTTGATAAAAAAAATATATACAATTATAGCCAATCATCATTGAGTTAAACTGAGTGAGCTCAACTGTGAATGGCCCCAAATAAAGTATCAAGGGAAGCCAGTTTGGATTTGGCTTCACTCCTATCAAACAGCATTGAGAGCATACATCATTGAAAAAAATATCTTCAATGGTTGCATCTCGTTGTGTTGTTGTCCTCCGGTGGCTAGCTAGCCAGCTAGCTAAAATTGACCTTTTCCTAAATTAGCCATGGATGGATATAGGAATTTGGACTTGTGGATTTACTTAATTCTCCGTACTGGCTAATGATTATAACGGCGATTCTGAACTAACCATTAATTTATACATTGTTGTGCCCCCGGCCTGAGAGGATAGAAGTTCAATATGTAGCTAGATGTAGACGGCTAATGTTAACTAGCTAACGTTGCCCATGAATGGAAGTTAGGCTACCAAGCAAGCTTTTTAGCCAGGTAGCCTAGGACAACAACAAATAAAAGTGTGTACTGTATGACAGAGTGATAAGACATTTACATTACATTTTACATTTTAGTCATTTAGCAGACGCTCTTATCCAGAGCGACTTACAGTTAGTGAATACATTTTTTTATACTGGCCCCCCGTGGGAATCGAACCCACAACCCTGGCGTTGCAAACGCCATGCTCTATCAACTGAGCTACATCCCTGCCGGCCATTCCCTCCCCTACCCTGGACGACGCTGGGCCAATTGTGCGCCGCCCATGAGTCTCCCGGTCGCGGCTGGCTGCGACAGAGCCTGTATTCGAACCAGGATCTCTAGTGGCACAGTTAGCACTGTTTTGTTGTGCTGGAATTTTGTTGCTGAAGAGATTGTTATCTCTTCTCTCACTCTGTTTTGGTTCATGCAGGTGACTGTGACCCTCAGACCAATTGGCAGAACGCCCAGAATATGTGTACTAAGTTGGTTGGAACCTCTCCAGTTAACTGTAAATAAACAATGATTAATTTAAGTTTGACTTTGAGTGTCCCTGTGTTGAATTTCCACAACATCGTCAACATGAAAGAGGAGGATGTCATTGGTGTTTCACAGAAATCAGACCTATGGCCAGCCACATCATATTTAGCTTACATTGATTGGACTAAATTGTTTTTGGATTATTTTAGTTGTCACTGTATTAGACTAAGCATTGGTGACTTAATAATGTTGAAATGTTGAAGTTGAAATGGTGCTGGAATAGTGGAGGCAGCTCCTGTTTTCTTTGCGACTTGCGTTAACTCTCCGTGGTTCTAAATCAATAGTTGTTTAGTGCATATGAACTAACAGGTTATAGAGCAAACAATGCAATTATCACAACACATAGATTGTAATATGGCTTTTTCTGGCTTGGCTTCCCCAGTGATTTGACCCACGCACTCCTACTGCTTATTATGTGACTTGTTAAGCGCATTTCTAATCCTGAACCTTTTCAGGCTTGCCATAACAAAGGGGTTGAATACTTACTGATTCAAGCTTTTCATTTTTTATTCATTTGTAAAGACTTCGTAAAACAACTCCACTTTGACATTATGGGGTATTGTGTGTAGACCAGTGACCAATAAAAACATGAATAATAATAAATAAAAATAATAATAATAATAATAATAATCTGAATTTTATCAATTTTTAATTCAGGCTTTAACACATCAAAATGTGGAAAAAGTCAAGGGGTGTGAATACTTTCTGAAAGCACTTTATATACCTTCATTTCTGATGGAAAAACACAAATGTGAAGAAATGGTGGATATAGCGTTTTGGACATAAACTCTTCAAATAAATTCTTAAACAAAAATTGTCATCTCACCTCTTAGATTTGGTGTCATGTTCCCCAGAGAGACTCATTTCAGAGGCATGGCCCCCCTCCTCTCTCTCCCCAGAGAGACTCATTTTAGAGGCAGGGACCCCCTCCTCTCTCTCTCCAGAGAGACTCATTTTAGACCACTGACCCCTAAACAGAGATGCAGCATGTTGGTTGTGGTGAACACAGTGACAACTAATTATTGAATGTCAATTGTTCTCTTTTATTCATTATCTCTTAGAAATTAAATATTTACTAACATTCTAGTGTGTTGCTTTGTTCAACAGGTCTGCTATTATTATGCTATTACTGAATTCAGTTCATAATATCAATGTTAAGAAAAGTACGTTCAGGTTTCATACCAAATTACACAGGAAGCAGGAGCTCATTGTAATTTTGAAAACAACAATTTTTCTGATATTCTGAAAGACGATTTATGATGAACTATGAAAAAAAAAAAATACTCAAAAGTAAAAATACTTTAAAGTACTACTTAAGTAGTTTTTGGGGGTATCTGTACTTTATTTTACTATTCATATTTTTGACTACTTTTACTTCACTACATTCCTAAAGAAAATAATGTACTTTTTACTCCATACATTTTCCCCTGACACCCAAAAGTACTCGTTACATTTTGAATGCTTAGCAGGACAGAAAATGGTCCAATTCACACATTTACCAAGAGAAGATCCCTGGTCATCCCTACTGCCTCTGATCTGGGTGACTCACTAAACACATGCTTCGTTTGTAAATGATGAGTTGGAGCACGCCCCTGGCTATACGTAAATAAAATAAAAACTAGAAAATGTGGCCATCTGCTTTGCTTAATATAAGGAATTTGAAATGATTTATACCTGTACTTTTACTTTTGATACTAAAGTATAATTAAAACCAAATACTTACATTTTTGTCATTTAGCAGACACTCATATCCAGAGCGACTGAAAGTTAGTGAATACATATTTTTTTTATACTGGCCCCCCATGGGAATCGAACCCACAACCCTGGCGTTGCAAACACCATGTTCTATCATTTTCTATGAAGGTATCTTTACTTTTACTCAAGTATGACAATTGGGTACTTTTTCCACCACTGAAATTACACCATACATTTAATTTCTCTACACACTTTACAATCAATCCCTGTGAAGAGTCTTACCTTGTAGCCTGAATTCAAAACCAGAACATGTCAAGTCATTGAGATATTTTCTGTTGTGCTGAGAGAGCACCTTCCTGATGTGGTGGTATCTATGTTCTACGTACAGTTGATATAATATCTGGTCAAAGTATAGTGGCACAACACCATAGTATATAATTAACAGAACAGTAGTTTAATCTTTTACTTTTTTTCTCAAAAAGGTAGGGGTCAAAATTGGCTCTCCCTTTCAATACCTCCCTTGTGAGGATAAAGGCACTGAGGGTTTTTCTAAAATGTTTTCTGAGTTGGAGTGATATTAGACCATTCATCCATACAGAATCCTTCCAAATGACCAACTACAGGAAGGTAAAGGTACAACTAAACACACAATAAAGGAACAAATCTCCCTAACTGACGGGAGGCTTGAATCTTAGTCATTTACCCACCGGCCTCTTACTACTATCCCAAATGTATACATTCTACCACCATACATGAATAATCCCTGGTAGGATCCTTACTACTATCCCAATGTATACATTCTACCAACATCATACATAAATAATCCCTGGTAGGATCCTTACCTTGCAGCCTGAATTCAAAAACATCGAGATTGTCCTTTGTGCTGAGAAAGAAACCTTGGGAAAAGTTTCTTCACCTCCCCAATGTCAAGTGACTTTGTGTAATTTTTGTTACTGATTCATTTAACATCTGCTAAAGTCTAGTGACATTGACCCCATGTCAGAATAATCAGAAAACCAGTTGAACCTGTTTAGGAGAAAAGCCATGGGTTTACAACATCGCTGTGTAGCTACTGCTAGAGGTCTCATGGATGGAATGACATTTATATTTTTAATAATTTCATAATTAATAAACGGTTTGTTATATTTCAGTATTCTGTGATGTATATAAAGTGTAATATTGGGATGTAAACTCAACATGGAATACATTTCAACTCTATATCTGACATGGTACAGGTGTCTTCTTTTTATTAAGCCCATAACCATGTGTGTGAGGTGTGTACTTTGGTTTCAAAGTAGATTTGTTTAAGAATACCAAGAAACACTGTGTGACCCTGATTTAGCCCACTGCAGGACAAGGTTAATCATTAAAAACAAGACCGTATGAACAACTTGCAGTGTCCAGGTCCAGTGATTCAAGTCTGAGGTTCCATCCCAAATGGCACCCTATTCCCTCCATAGTGCACTACTTTAGACCAGGACCAATAGGGCTGTAGTAGTGCACTATATAGGGCACCATTTGAGGAGGCAGGCTGAGTGTTATCCAGTCTTCTCTCTCTCTCTCTCTCTGCCTGTGATGTCACAATGACGCAGTCAAGATTGATTCCAAAATACTCCTGAACACCACAGCACATCCTCTCATGACAGACTCTATAGACTCCTGAACACCACAGCACATCCTCTCATGGCAGACTCAATAGACTCCTGAACACCACAGCACATCCTCTCATGGCAGACTCAATAGACTCCTGAACACCACAGCACATCCTCTCACGGCAGACTCAATAGACTCCTGAACACCACAGCACATCCTCTCATGGCAGACTCAATAGACTCCTGAACACCACAGCACATCCTCTCATGGCAGACTCTATAGACTCCTGAACACCACAGCACATCCTCTCATGGCAGACTCAATAGACTCCTGAACACCACAGCACATCCTCTCATGGCAGACTCAATAGACTCCTGAACACCACAGCACATCCTCTCATGGCAGACTCAATAGACTCCTGAACACCACAGCACATCCTCTCATGGCAGACTCAATAGACTCCTGAACACCACAGCACATCCTCTCATGGCAGACTCAATAGACTCCTGAACACCACAGCACATCCTCTCATGGCAGACTCTATAGACTCCTGAACACCACAGCACATCCTCTCATGGCAGACTCTATAGACTCCTGAACACCACAGCACATCCTCTCATGGCAGACTCTATAGACTCCTGAACACCACAGCACATCCTCTCATGGCAGACTCTATAGACTCCTGAAAGACACAGGACATCCTGGTTTCTACTGTGTTCGTTTAGTTACCATGAATGTAAGAATGACAAACTAACAAAACGGTGTATTAGTCCCCCTCTAGTGGTAGGTGGTGATAATGTCTCCGGTCTCCTCTCTCTCTCTTCGCTCCTCTCTGTCTCCCCCTCTACAGTCTCCACACTCCACTCTCTCTCACAAACATAGACTCTGACCTGTCCAATGAGACAAACTGATGAAAGAATCCCACAGTACCTAAACTCTTTCTCTCTCTCTCTCTCTCTCTCTCTCTCTCTCTCTCTCTCTCTCTCTCTCTCTCTCTCTCTCTCTCTCTCTCTCTCTCTCTCTAGTCCTGCCAGGCTGTTAGGTTAATGGACTATGGAAACCTAATGAGAATCTGCCACAAATTTACATTATTAAAATGTTTTTGTACAAAAATAAAATAAAATACATGAAATACATTAAAATAAAATAAACACATTCCCATGTATGTCTTTCTCTCTCTGTTTGCAGGACTAGATATAGGGTTCAATCAGGTCAGTACAGCCAGATAATTAATGATATATCCTCAAACCTTAGACTCATGTCCATCCACATGTTGGCTTAAACCTAACCCTGGGTTAACAGAAGGTGTCTTGATAATAGGAAAATGCAGTGAGTCAGTGGTTCCTGCGCCACATGTAATTGCTTTGGAGTAGTTAAAATAATGTTTCTATATTTCTATATCATCAATCCATAAATAATATAGACCTACATGCAACAGTTTCCAGAGGTGTGGACTCGAGTCATGTGACTTGGACTCGAGTCAGACTCGAGTCATGAATTTGATGACTTCAGACTCGACTCGACAAAATGTACAAAGACTTGCAACTCGACTTGGACTTTAACATCAATGACTCGTGACTTGACTTGGACTTGCGCCTTATGACTCGAGAAGACTTGCTACGAGGACTTGTAATGACTTGCAAAGACTTGCTAAGAGGACTTGAAATGACTCGAAACTAAAATGTAGGACTTTGGACTCGACTTGAGACTTGATGGCTTTGACTTTTGACTCGACTTGGGACTTGCCTCATCTTTGACTCGACTTGACTCGGGACTCGAGGGCAAAGACTTGAGACTTACTTGTGACTTGCATAACAATGACTTTGTCCCACCTCTGACAGTTTCTCTTCAGCTTTTGACAATGATTTCTGTATAATAATTATGTATAATAAATGTTGGTGATTCAATAGCCTAGTTAATCATTACATGTCTTTTAACACACTATCTATGTTTGGCTCAGTCTGGCAGTTACCCAGAACTATCATAGGCTCTCTCTCTTGTGGGTGCTGCTGATGACAACTGAATGTATGTTATCATAATAATGATGTCTGCATAACATTTTGTCTTCATTTTGGCAGATTAACTCATGCTTATTTCTGAATATTAACTCAGGTTTTCGCCCAGCGGCAAATGAGTTGGAGCTGTGGCAGGCGTTGGACCTGTGGCCGAAAAGTGTCCAGTTTGAATCCCGGGCCGGGCGCTGGAAAGAACGGACGGAATTGATCTGACCCCTGGAGGGCTGCTGGGTCCACGTCCTCAAAACAATCACCTTTCGTTGGGCCCTTGAGCAAGGCCCTTAACCCCACAACATGCTCTCCATCCAGGGGCGCTGCACTGCAGCTTGAACCTGTGCTGGTCTCAACTGTATGTGTGAGGTCTGCTGTTTGGGGGGTTGTGAACGGAGCAGAAAATACATTTTTGTTGTTTGCTGGAACTAATGGACAAAGTTGTACTGTATTGTAATGTATTGTATTGTAAAGAAGTCAGCCAGAGTTGGGCCATCGTTCGAACAAAGAGATGCCTCCCTGGCCACCAGTGTGTTTGAATATAACGAAGATAAATTCTACCCCCCATACAATACTTTCATACACAGTAATTACTTTTTTATATATATAATAATAATAATAAATTATACACATTACATTTTGGATAGATAGTACTCAGACATCTATAGTGTTTACAGTAATGACTATTACCTATCATGATCTTTTTTAATCCCACCCCTCTGCTACTCTCAGCCCCGCCCACCTATCTCCGTAGAACATCCTCTTTTGATTTCCACCTGCCATATTTTTTTCAGCTGCGCTGTGATTTCTTACATGCATTTTTAACCTTTCTAGTCGCATAGTATCCACAGACTGTAAGTTAAAGATCAATATTTTTCATAAGAGTATTGTTCTATTGTTGATTGACTGACTATGGCTTTCCAAACCCCCAGCACTGCTATTTCTAAGGATTATTTTTTATGAATATTGGGATTTTTCAACCATTCCTATTGTCCTATAAATTATATTCTTAGCTAAAAATATTCCTATTTAATAGTAGTAGCCATAATTCATAAATGACACCATGCAGGGTTCTATATGGAGCCATTTTGGTTCAGGGAAGAAGAACCTCTAGAGTTCTGATTAAAGAACCCTATAAAAGGTTTCTATATAGAACTTTTAGTGGTTCCATATATTAAGCAAGCGATAGAACACAGAGGACGTGTTTTTCTCTGGCTGGAGGTAAGTAGGGGTAAGCTACATGTAGTGTTGAGTAAAGCTTAACCATGTATTAGATCGTAGGTAGGTAGTTAGCTGTAGTTAGGTATTGTATTTATTGTAGGTTAGTATTGTTGTTATTGTAGCTTTCCGTGGGTAATTTGTGGGTTAGTATCGAGGCATGAGGCTAGCTAGCTAGCGGGTAGCTATTGGTAACGATTAGCAACGCTGGAGAGCTGGTTCCAACGGTAATGTACTCCTACCCAACGTTTAACTTTTGCTTAACCATGTATTAGATCGTAGGTAGGTAGCTAGCTGTAGTTAGGTATTGAATTTATTGTAGGTTAGTATTGTGGTTGTAGTAGCTTTCCATAGGTAATTGTGGATTAGTATCGAGGCACGAGGCTAGCTAGCTAGCGGGTAGCTATTGGTAACGATTAGCAACGCTGGAGAGCTGGCTCCAACGGTAATGTAGTCCTACCCAACGTTTAACTTTTGCTTAACCATGTACTAGATCGTAGGTAGGTAGTTAGCTGTAGTTAGGTATTGTATTTATTGTAGGTTAGTATTGTTGTTATTGTAGCTTTCCGTGGGTAATTGTGGGTTAGAATTGAGGCACGAAGCTAGCTAGCTAGCGGGTAGCTATTGGTAACGATTAGCAACGCTGGAGAGCTGGTTCCAACGTTTAATTATTATTATTATTATTATTATTTTTTATTTTATTTTTTTTGCTGCGTTGTGAAGGGAACTCGACACGGACTTGAATTGTCTGTTTGGTGTGCTGACACACTCTTGGCAGTTTGTTGTGGCCAGGTGTTGATGCTAAGTTGTGTGTTAATGGATGCTAGCTTGCAGGTTGGCTACGGCGTCATAGCTAGGCTTCGTGGGTTGTTGTGGGTAGTTACTGTGTCTTGGCAGTGTCCTCGGCCGTGCCAGCTGTAGCACGAAGCTAGCTAGCTAGCCGTTCTTCAAACAGAGTCGACACAGTGGCCATTGCTAGCTACCCAACATGACCATTTGGCTGTACTGAAGTAGCTAACCACAATTTACTTGTCCTAGCTAGCCAACGTCTAATCATTGCTGCGTCATGTAAGGAACTTGACACAGACACGAATGATCTGTTTAGTGTGTTATCACAATATTGGTGGTTTGTTGTGACCAAGTGTTGGCGCTAAACGGTGTGTTATTGTTATTGGATGCTAGTCTGCTAGTTGGCTATGGAGTCATAGTTGGCTAGCTGAACAAAGTGGGTTGAGTCTACTCCTTTAAACATTGAACCGCTGTGGTTCACAACAATTCTGATTTCCAAAGGCGGAAGTTGGGAGAGTTTTTTTCTTCGGGTGGTTCAGTGAAACAATTTTAGTTTCCGAGGTAGAAGTTTTGGTGAGGGAGGCCCTGCTCTCTCCACTCCCAGATGCTTAGCCCATTTCATTCCGATCTCCTCTGCATTTTTGTAGCCATTTGCTACAGCCTGTCAACTATGCCTCTGCCTATCCCTGTTCTCTCCTCTCTGCACAGGCTACACAAACGCACCACACCGCGTGGCTGCTGCCTCTCCAATCTGGTGGTCCCTGCACGCACCACCCACGTGGAGTTCCAGGTCGCAGGCAGCCTCTGGAACTGCCGTTCTGCTGCCAACAAAGCTGACTTCATCCCAGCCTATGCCAACCTCCAGTCCCTCGACTTCCTGGCGCTGACGGAAACATGGATCACCACTGAAAACACCGCTACTCCTACTGCTCTCTCCTCGTCTGACCATGTGTTCTCGCATACCCCGAGAGCATCTGGTCAGAGGGGTGGTGGTACAGGAATCCTCATCTCTCCCAAGTGGACATTCTCAATTTTTCCCCTAACCCATCTGTCTATCTCCTCATTTGAATTCCATGCTGTCACAGTCACTAGCCCATTTAAGCTTAATATCCTTGTCATCTATCGCCCTCCAGGTTCCCTTGGAGAGTTCATCAATGAGCTTGACGCCTTGATAAGTTCCTTCCCTGAGGATGGCTCACCCCTCACAGTTTTGGGGGATTTCAACCTCCCTATGTCCACATTTGACTCATTTCTCTCTGCCTCCTTCTTTCCACTCCTCTCCTCTTTTGACCTCACCCTCTCACCGTCCCCCCCTACTCACAAGGCAGGCAATACGCTTGACCTCATCTTCACTAGATGCTGCTCCTCTACTAATCTCACTGCAACTCCCCTCCAAGTCTCCGACCACTACTTTGTTTCCTTTTCTCTCTCACTCTCCTCCCACACTACTCACTCTGCCCCTACACAGATGGTAATGCGCCGCCGCAACCTTCGCTCTCTCTCTCCCACTACTCTCTCCTCTTCCATCCTATCATCTCTTCCCTCTGCTCAATCCTTCTCCCTCCAATCTCCTGATTCTGCCTCCTCAACCCTCCTCTCCTCCCTTTCTGCATCCTTTGACTCTCTGTGTCCCCTATCCTCCCGGCCGGCTCGGTCCTCCCCTCCAGCTCCGTGGCTTGATGACTCATTGCGAGCTCACAGAACAGAGCTCCGGGCAGCGGAGCGGAAATGGAAGAAAACTAAATTCCCTGCCGACCTGGCATCTTTTCACTCCCTCCTCTCTACATTTTCTTCATCTGTTTCTGCTGCTAAGGCCACCTTCTACCACTCTAAATTCCAAGCATCTGCCTCTAACCCTAGGAAGCTCTTTGCCACATTTTCCTCCCTCCTGAATCCTCCCTCCCCCCCCCCCCCCTCCTCTCTCTCTGTGGATGACTTCGTCAACCACTTTGAAAAGAAGGTTGACGACATCCGATCCTTGTTTGTTAAGTCTAATGACACTGCTGGTCCTGCTCACACTGCCCTACCCTATGCTTTGACTTCTTTCTCCCCTCTCTCTCCAGATAAGATCCTGCGACTTGTGACTGCAGGCCGCCCAACAACCTGCCCGCTTGACCCCATCCCCTCCTCCCTTCTCCAGACCATCTCCGGTGACCTTCTCCCCTACCTCACCTCGCTGATCAACTCATCCTTGACCGCTGGCCATGTCCCTTCCGTCTTCAAGAGAGCGAGAGTTACTCCCCTTCTCAAAAAACCAACACTCGACCCCACTGATGTCAACAACTACAGACCAGTATCCCTTCTTTCTTTTCTTTCCAAAACTATTGAGCGTGCCGTCTTTAGCCAACTCTCTTGCTATCTCTCTCAGAATGACCTTCTTGATCCAAACCAATCAGGTTTCAGGACTGGTCATTCAACTGAGACTGCTCTTCTCTGTGTCACAGAGACTCTCCGCACTGCTAAAGCTAACTCTCTCTCCTCTGCTCTTGTCCTTCTAGACCTGTCTGCTGCCTTTGATACTGTGAACCATCAGATCCTCCTCTCCACCCTCTCCGAAATGGGCATCTCCGGCGCGGCTCACTCCTGGATTGCGTCCTACCTGACCGGTCGCTCCTACCAAGTGGCGTGGCGGGAAGCTGTCTCCGCACCACGTGCTCTCACCACTGGTGTCCCCCAGGGATCGGTTTTGGGCCCTCTCCTTTTCTCCCTATACACCAAGTCACTTGGCTCTGTCATATCCTCACATGGCCTTTCCTATCATTGCTACGCTGACGATACACAACTAATCTTCTCCTTTCCCCCTTCTGATAACCAGGTGGCGAATCGCATCTCTGCATGTCTGGCAGACATATCAGTATGGATGACGGATCACCACCTCAAGCTGAACCCTGGCAAGACGGAGCTGCTCTTCCTCCCGGGGAAGGACTGCCCGTTCCATGATCTCGCCATCACGGTAGACAACTCCGCTGTGTCCTCCTCCCAGAGTGCGAAGAGCCTAGGCGTGACCCTGGACAACACCCTGTCGTTCTCCGCCAACATCAAGGCGGTGACCCGCTCCTGCAGGTTCATGCTCTACAACATTCGGAGAGTGCGACCCTGCCTTACACAGGAAGCGGCGCAGGTCCTGGTCCAGGCACTTGTCATCTCCCGTCTGGACTACTGCAACTCGCTGTTGGCTGGGCTCCCTGCCTGTGCCATTAAACCCCTACAACTCATCCAGAATGCCGCAGCCCGTCTGGTGTTCAACCTTCCCAAGTTCTCTCACGTCACCCCCCTCCTCCGCACACTCCACTGGCTTCCAATTGAAGCTCGCATCCGCTACAAGACCATGGTGCTTGCCTTTGGAGCAGTGAGGGGAACGGCACCCCTGTACCTTCAGGCTCTGATCAGTCCCTACACCCAAACGAGGACATTGCGTTCATCCACCTCTGGCCTGCTGGCTCCCCTTCCTCTGCGGAAGCACAGCTCCCGCTCAGCCCAGTCAAAACTGTTCGCTGCTCTGGCACCCCAATGGTGGAACAAGCTCCCTCACGACGCCAGGACAGCGGAGTCACTCACCACCTTCCGGAGACATTTGAAACCCCACCTCTTTAAGGAATACCTGGGATAGGCTAAAGTATTCCTTCTAACCCCCCCCCCCCCCCCCCCCCCCCCCAAATTGTAAAGTGGTTATCCCACTGGCTATAGGGTGAACGCACCAATTTGTGAGTCGCTCTGGCTAAGAGCGTCTGCTAAATGACGTTAATGTGCCCTTGAGCAAGGCACTTAACCCTAATTGCTCCTGTAAGTCGCTCTGGTTAAGAGCGTCTGCTAAATGACTAAAATGTAAATGTAAATGTAACCCTTGTTGTTTAAAACAGGAGTGAAGAGTGTGATGATTTGATGGTAGTATTGTCAAAATTCCGCTTGTAACAACGATCAGAATTAGTAAAAACAATAAGGTTCTGCATGACAACATATTAGACAATAACTAAGAGTAGGCTAAATGATTGTGTCATGCAGAACTTCTATAGATGTGTGTGTGTATGCTGGTAAAGATGTGTGTGTGTGTGTGTGTGTATGTGTGTGTGTGTGTGTGTGTGTGTGCTGGTGAGACATCCACATATCACAGTCAAATATACAGGATACAAACATTTCATTCCAGCTATATAGCGTTTTGCTTAACAAAAATTAATACGCAAAAATCTATTAATTAAAATCTTAGAACAACAATATTTTACACGCACATGAAGGTACCCATAAGCAATCATTTCTGATGTAAAATAACAAACGTGAAAAAATTGTGGATATAACGTTTTAGAAATAAACTCCTTATAAATTCTTAAACAACATTGTCATCTCACCTCTTAGCTTTGGTGTCATGTCCCCCAGAGAGACTTGTTTTAGAGGCAGGGACCCCCTCCTCTCTCTCCCCAGAGAGACTCATTTTAGAGGCAGAGCCCCCCTCCTCTCTCTCCCCAGAGAGACTCATTTTAGAGCACTGACCCCTAAACAGAGATCCAACAGTTTGGTTGTGGTTAACACAGTGACAACTAATTATTGAAGGTCAATTGTTCTATTTTATTCATTATGTCTTAGAAATAAAACATTTACTAACAGACACGTCCAAACAGTCAGGTGATTTAATGCAATCACATCAACACGTAGTTTAGTGAGCAGGTAGCTTAGTGGGTAAGAGCGTTGTGCCAGTAACCGAAAGGTCGCTGGTTCTAATCCCCGAGCCGACTAGGTGAAAAATCTGTCGATGTGCCTTTAAGCAAGGCACTTAACCCTAATTGCTCATGTAAGTCGCTCTGGATAAGAGAGTCTGCTAAATGACTAAAATGTAAATGTCACGACTGATATTGTTAACCTTTTCTCCATGTAGTGGAACTAATAATAATAATAGTAATAATAATAATAATGGGGGATTAATGGAAGTTACAATCTATCTGAAATATTAAAGCTGATCTAAAACTAAACTAAAATAAAATAAAAATGATAATAATGTCTCACTTTCTCTTGTAATAATTCCACTCATTATAGTGTGTTGCTTTGTTCAACAGGTCTGCTATAATTATGATATTATTTAATTTAATTCATAATATCAATGTTAAGAAAAGTACGTTCAGGTTTCATACCAAATTACACAGGAAGCAGGAGCTCATTGTAATTTTGAAAACAACAAATGTTCTGATATTCTGAAAGATGATTTAGAACTATGATACATTAACATTTTTACAAATTGTAAAATAACCACGATATACAAATCATATAATACGAGATATGAACAACAATATGTTTTTGAATTTGACTTGCCTACGCCCAGTTAGCGCCATTTTGTATGATTGAACTGTCACGTACCTGTCCCAGGTGTAATGGACTGTTAGATCTGAGTGTTTTACTGTCATTCTCTATACTATAATAACACCATATATTTAATTTCCCTACACACTTTACAATAATCCCTTGGAAGATTCTTACCTTGTAGCCTGTATTCACAACCAGAACATGTCAAGTCATTGAGATATTTTCCGTTGTGCTGAGAGAGCACCTTCCTGATGACAAGTGGCTCTGTATCTATGTTGTAGGTACAGTTGATCTTTGGATGCAATAATATCTGGTCAAAGTCTAGTGGCACAGCACCATAGAATAGCATTAACATAACAGTAGTTTAACCTTTGGCCAGTAATGGCCATGGCATACTATAAAATGTAGAATCATTATGAGGGATCCAGTTTCAACATATCTCTAACTTTGAAGTATACAGTGGGGTCCCAAATTATTAAATTAAATTATTTTATACTAATACAATTGCTCAGAGAAATAGATTTTGTTTAACAAGTAATACTTTTTTTCTCAAAAAGGTAGGGGTCAAAATTGGCTCTCCCTTTCAATACCTCCCTTGCGAGGATAACGGCACTGAGCCTTTTTCTAAAATGTTTTCTGAGTTGGAGTGATATTAGACCATTCCTCCATACAGAATCCTTCCAAATGACCAACTACAGGAAGGTAAAGGTACAACTAAACACACAATAAAGAAACAAATCTCCCTAACTGACGGGAGGCTTGAATCTTAGTCATTTACCCACCGGCCTCTTACTACTATCCCAATGTATACATTCTACCAACATCATACATCAATAATCCCTGGTAGGATCCTTACTATTATCCCAATGTATACATTCTACCAACATCATACATAAATAATCCCTGGTAGGATCCTTACTACTATCCCAATGTATACATTCTACCAACATCATACATAAATAATCCCTGGTAGGATCCTTACTACTATCCCAATGTATACATTCTACCAACATCATACATAAATAATCCCTGGTAGGATCCTTACTACTATCCCAATGTATACATTCTACCAACATCATACATAAATAATCCCTGGTAGGATCCTTACTACTATCCCAATGTATACATTCTACCAACATCATACATAAATAATCCCTGGTAGGATCCTTACTACTATCCCAATGTATACATTCTATTAACATCATACATAAATAATCCCTGGTAGGATCCTTACTACTATCCCAATGTATACATTCTACCAACATCATACATAAATAATCCCTGGTAGGATCCTTACTACTATCCCAATGTATACATTCTACCAACATCATACATAAATAATCCCTCGTAGGATCCTTACTACTATCCCAATGTATACATTCTACCAACATCATACATAAATAATCCCTGGTAGGATCCTTACTACTATCCCAATGTATACATTCTACCAACATCATACATAAATAATCCCTGGTAGGATCCTTACTACTATCCCAATGTATACATTCTACCAACATCATACATCAATAATCCCTGGTAGGATCCTTACTACTATCCCAATGTATACATTCTACCAACATCATACATAAATAATCCCTGGTAGGATCCTTACTACTATCCCAATGTATACATTCTACCAACATCATACATAAATAATCCCTGGTAGGATCCTTACTACTATCCCAATGTATACATTCTACCAACATCATACATAAATAATCCCTGGTAGGATCCTTACTACTGTCCCAATGTATACATTCTACCAACATCATACATAAATAATCCCTGGTAGGATCCTTACTACTATCCCAATGTATACATTCTACCAACATCATACATAAATAATCCCTGGTAGGATCCTTACTTTGCAGCCTGAATAAAAAAAATAAAAAAAATGATTGCCTTGGCAACGTCTATTTGGGGATCCCAATAAAAAACTAAATACTTAACATGACCACAATAATGTCAGCTGTAGTTGTTGTAAGATGCCCATCATACACTGGTGGCAGGTAGCCTAGCGGTTAAGGGTGTTGGACCAGTAACCGAAAGGTTGCTGGTTCGAAACCCTGAGCTGACTAGGTAAAAAAACTGTAGATGTGCCCTTGAGTATCTTTGGATAAGAGTGTATGTTAAATGACTAAAATGTAAATATTATTATTTAAAATGGTCAAGGGCTTTATGAATGTATTTTAATGCCTATCATCTGCCATGTAAAGTGTTACCATGCAATTTCTGTGAAAAAAGCCTGAAATGGTGGAAGGTCAAAGATCATGAGTATTTGATGTCTGTGTCTCTCTCAGTCTCTGTCTGTCTCTAACCCCAGTTGTCAGTAAAGAAAACAGTTAGCTACACCTCATGGTTAATGGTTTATCCTCATGGTGTGTAGAAAGCATACCTATATAAAAGTATATTTGTTCTTGTCCAGCCATTACATATTTGTAGATGAAAGAGCAGGATATTATATGAACTCTAAACTGGAGAGAGGACAGAGCAGGATATTCTATAACTCTAAACTGGAGAGAGGACAGAGCAGGATATCCTATAAACTCTAAACTGGAGAGAGGACAGAGCAGGATATCCTATAAACTCTCAACTGGAGAGAGGACAGAGCAGGATATCCTATAAACTCTAAACTGGAGAGAGGACAGAGCAGGATATCCTATAAACTCTAAACTGGAGAGAGGACAGAGCAGGATATCCTATAAACTCTCAACTGGAGAGAGGACAGAGCAGGATATCCTATAAACTCTAAACTGGAGAGAGGACAGAGCAGGATATCCTATAAACTCTAAACTGGAGAGAGGACAGAGCAGGATATCCTATAAACTCTAAACTGGAGAGAGGACAGAGCAGGATATCCTATAAACTCTAAACTGGAGAGAGGACAGAGCAGGATATCATATAAACTCTAAACTGGAGAGAGGACAGAGCAAGATATCCTATAAACTCTAAACTGGAGAGAGGACAGAGCAGGATATCCTATAAACTCTAAACTGGAGAGAGGACAGAGCAGGATATCCTATAAACTCTAAACTGGAGAGAGGACAGAGCAGGATATCCTGTAAACTCTAGTAAGTATATGTTTAATCAAGGAAGTGTGTGTCTCCTAAATGGTGTGTGAGTCTTTTTATCACACTGTAATTCTGGAAGTTGGAACACACTCCTAAGATGAGTGTCTCTGAGGAGAGAGAGGATGGGGGCACTGCCAACCCCCAGACCCAGAGAGCAGTCTCCAGTACCCAGCTGTCTGTCTATGACTGGTCCATGTACAATCCTCTCAATGTTATCATTGGGTTTAATAATGATCCAGGGTGATTTCTAATACTACTGATCATCATTACTGTATGAAATACTATGGGGTTTAATAATGATCCAGGGTGATTTCTGATACTACTGATCATCATTACTGTATGAAATACTATGGGGTTTAATAATGATCCAGGGTGATTTCTAATACTACTGATCATCATTACTGTATGAAATACTATGGGGTTTAATAATGATCCAGGGTGATTTCTAATACTACTGATCATCAGTACTGTATGAAATACTATGGGGTTTAATAATGATCCAGGGTGATTTCTAATACTACTGATCATCATTACTGTATGAAATACTATGGGGTTTAATAATGATCCAGGGTGATTTCTGATACTACTGATCATCATTACTGTATGAAATACTATGGGGTTTAATAATGATCCAGGGTGATTTCTGATACTACTGATCAACATTACTGTATGAAATACTATGGGGTTTAATAATGATCCAGGGTGATTTCTCATACTACTGATCATCATTACTGTATGAAATACTATGGGGTTTAATAATGATCCAGGGTGATTTCTAATACTACTGATCATCATTACTGTATGAAATACTATGGGGTTTAATAATGATCCAGGGTGATTTCTCATACTACTCAAAAACTGCATTGTTGGTTAAGGGCTTGTAAGTAAGCATTTCACTGTAATGTCTACACCTGTTGTATTCGGCGCATGTGGCAAATACAAGTTGCTCTCTGAGCAGAACGGGAGATCAACTGCACCTAGAACATAGATACAGACCGCTCGTCATCAGGAAGTTGCTCTCTGAGCAGAATGGGAGATCAACTGCACCTAGAACATAGATACAGACCGCTCGTCATCAGGAAGTTGCTCTCTGAGCAGAACGGGAGATCAACTGCACCTAGAACATAGATACAGACCGCTCGTCATCAGGAAGTTGCTCTCTGAGCAGAATGGGAAACATCTCAATGATTTGACATGTTCTGGTAGTGAATTCAGGCTACAAGGTGAGATTATTGTGAAGTGTGTAGAGAAATGAAATGTATGGTGTAATTATAGTATAGTGAATCCTGGGACAGGCGCTAACTGGGATTGGGTAAGTCAAATTCTAAAACATATAGCATATGAATATATCATAGTTCTACATTTCACATTTCATATGAAATATGTAATTGTATCATATTTGTTCCACTATAGTGCAACGATCCTCAGTATATGAGCCACGTTACAATTCCCACCAAGTGGGTTAACCCTCTTAGTGCCAATGGCATGATGTGTAGGGTGTTTGTCTTTCACGCCAACAACCTGGGTTTGCTTCCCTGCCCCGCCGTTTGCTACAGAAGTGGGATGGTGACCATGAGGCCATCAGAAAGCCTGGACGTGTGAGGGGGCTGAGTAGTGCCTTTGATGTCGAAAATTGTATTTGTCGTCAGTAAAACAAAAAGTACTTTGAGTTTTTGTAGAATTAAGATATACTTTATTACACAGATAATAGAGCCGAGGTGGTCTGCAGAGCATCTAACTTTCCACCTCTCAGCTCTCAGTTTATATACAGTTTCATCCTTACTCATTTTACATACATTTTAGCTTAATCCCTCCCTGTTTGGTTCCTCCACCATTGTCTCCAGTTTTCACCTCTTGACCGCTCCGCCCACTTCCTTATTTTATAATAATGGCGGTATCTGACTTCTCTCCCTTCTAATTCAGTGTCTGGAAACATTAGTGGCGGGACCAAGGCCTGTCCTGTAGAAATAACAGCCCTGTCCTGTAGAAATAACAGCCCTGTCCTGTAGAAATAACAGCCCTGTACTGTAGAAATAACAGCCCTGTCCTGTAGAAATAACAGCCCTGTCCTGTAAAAATAACAGCCCTGTCCTGTAGAAATAACAGCCCTGTCATGTAAAAATAACAGCCCTGTCCTGTAGAAATAACAGCCCTGTCATGTAAAAATAACAGCCCTGTCCTGTAAAAATAACAGCCCTGTCATGTAAAAATAACAGCCCTGTCATGTAAAAATAACAGCCCTGTCCTGTAAAAATAACAGCCCTGTCCTGTAAAAATAACAGCCCTGTCCTGTAAAAATAGCAGAGCCATTTCCTGGCTCCATTCTGACCCCCTAATTGATTCCCATACCTATCAATCGGTACTTAAACATGGCTTAAACATGGCAGGTCCATAATCAATTTATCAGTCATATACAGTTCCCACACATAGCAGGCAGTTCTCACACATTGCAGGCATTCTTCCAAGCCTCTTCCTTCTGTACCACTCAGTCCCAACACCTGTCATGCTGTGATTAACCATGTTTAACTTATAGTCTGAACTATGTTTAACCCCAGGCTCCGTTCCAGGAATATGCCTAAGGAGGGAGGCAAAGGGCAACAGTCTGGTTTCAGTCACTGATAAGGCAGGACAGCCATGGATTAGGGAGGAGCGAGGAATTTGACCCGAAGTCAGATCAGATGAAGAGAGAAGAAACTTCCACGCCCACGAAGGTTCTAGCATCAGGCAGGGCCATGACTACACCAGCGAGAGGAACCAATGAAGTTCCTGCCTAGCAACAGAGATGTAACTATGTTTAACCCTGGCTCCGTGCTTGTCATGTTGTGATTCACTGTTTAACTTATAGTCTACTGAGTCTAAAAGGATTGAACTATAGTCTACTGAAAAATCCCCAATACCTTCCTGTTTTGGAGGGGGCTGTGTAGTGAGCCACATTACAATTCCCACCATGTGGGTTAACCCTATTGCCATGTGTAGGGTGTTTGCCTTTCTCGCCAGTGACCCGGGTTCACTTCCCTGCCCCGCTGTTTGCTACAATATTAATATCATAGACTACCTGTTGAACAAAGAGACTCAATAGAATGAGATAAAGGATTTTAGGATAATATAAATAAGTATCTATTTAGAGTTGTCTTTTAGGTTCAGCCTTGTAGCTGCTTTTATCAATTGGCTGAAATGTAACAAATGACATGGCCTCCGAGTTGGGAGATAACCAGGCCCAGTTTAAATCACCATGACAACCATTTCATTATTTCCCCAGTGCAGCAAGGGAATCTAGAGACTCAACCTTTGTACCCAATCACATAGGTTTACAGCAGCTCACAGTTGCAACTTCATTGCTAAGAAGTCAAACTGCTTTGGTTTAGATAAATACATAGGTCATAATATCTGTAGCAATCAGGGTTGGGCTCAATTCAGAATGTTGGAATTGACTCCCATTCAACTCATGAGGAAGATTATTGACTCCCATTCAACTCATGAGGAAGATTAATCGTCATTGAGCAAATTTCAGGTCTGCTGAGCGCAAACTTGAATGTTGTGAAAGTTCCGTACAACTTCCGGCACCCGTTTACTGTGAACACTGAGGCTGTCCCAGCTGGAAGTTACAGTTTTAACAGTGGCCAAGTATATTCATTTCTCTAGAAGCATGCTGAAAGTCTGTTGTTAATTTGTTTACAGAGAAATAGCATTGTATTCGGTCAAACACAACAGTTTGCTAAGAGCTGGCAGCAAGCTGCTAGGTCTGCTGTTAGAACCAGTAAAGGTCGCTTTACCACTCTTGGGCAGCGGAATGACTTTGGCTTCCCTCCAGGCCTGAGGACAAAGACTTTCCTCTAGGCTCAGATTAAAGATATGACAGATAGGAGTGGCTATAGAGTCAGCTACCATCCTCAGTAGCTTCCCATCTAAGTTGTCAATGCCAGGAGGTTTTTCATTATTGATCGATAACAAAAACAATTCTACCTCTCCCCCACTAACTTTGCAAAATGTAAACTTGCAATGCTTTTCTTTCCTTTGTTGTTTTCTTATACATGAGTACTATGGCTCAGAGTACAGGCCTGAGTCGTGCCTGGCAATGCTACAGAATCCTTCTCTGATGCGCTCTGCCTACTAAATCTACTGCATAGTTAGTTTTGTATACTAAGTCTTGCATAGTTTGCTTTATTTCAGTATGTTGGACTGAAAGTGGCTAATATTGTGTTGATTCCATCAGAATTCCCACAGTAGAGGCAAATGTTAATAGTGTTAACTAATCGGGAAAACGATCAAGTTGGAGAGAACATTGCTCATGAGTGGAAGTTCTAATTGGCCACATACCACAGGAATTTGAATTTGAGTAACAGAAAAGTCGAATTTAATTCAGTGCAATCAAAGATTATGGATACACTGACAAGATCCGTCTCTCTGCCCTCACAATGGGTGTTGTTGTCCACAAAGCTCCCGCCTATCCTTTCTTTGGATTGGTTCCAACCGCCGTGTATTTGTGAGATGCAGATAAGGTGAACAGATGATCTTTGCATGTGTGGTTCCCACCGTGAAGCATGGAGGAGGAGGTGTGATGGTGTGGGGGTGCTTTGCTAGTGACACTGTCTGTGATTTATTTAGAATTCAAGGCACACTTAACCAGCATGGCTACCATAGCATTCTGCAGCGATACGCCATCCCATCTGGTTTGGGCTTAGTGGGACTATCATTTGTTTTTCAACAGGACAATGACCCAACACACCTCCAGGCTGTGTAAGGGCTATTTGACCAAGAAGGAGAGTGATTGAGTGCTGCATCAGATGACCTGGCCTCCACAATCACCCGACGTCAACCCATTTGAGATGGTTTGGGATGAGTTGGACCGCAGAGTGAAGGAAAAGCAGCCAACAAGTGCTCAGCATATGTGAGAACTGCTTCAAGACTGTTGGAAAAGCATTCCAGGTGAAGCTGGTTGAGAGAATGCCAAGAGTGTGTAAAGCTGTCATCAAGGCAAAGGGTGGCTAAAATATGAAATATATTTTGATTTGTTGAACACGTTTTTGGTTACTACATAATTCCATATGTGTTATTTCATAGTTTTGATGTCTTCACCATTATTCTACAATGTAGAAAATAGTAAAAATTAAGAAAAACCCTTGAATGAGTAGGTGTGTCCAAACTTTTGACTGGTACTGTCTATAACAACATGTTTAATGTTTTATTTACAAGATGCATGTTTATTTAGACTACACCTAAAATGGAATTGAAGAGGCATTCAAATTTAATTGAATTTCACTGCATTAAATTATATTTCCTTTCATTGAAATTAAATTCAAATTCAAGAATTGAATTGGAATTGAGCCCAACCCTGATTTCAACATCTGGAAAATACCATATTTTCAACGTATTTTAGCACCAGGCATGCCTGTGAGGAGCTGGCACTGAACTAGACAGACACTGAGCTTAAGAGATTTAGAGACACATGAGGTGCTGAAAGTAGGGGTGCTGAAGGTGCTGCCTGATAAACCCCACATTTTCGTGAACTAGGCCTTTATTACTACACTAGTCCCGTGTAACTCAGTTGGTAGAGTATGGCGCTTGCAACGCCAGGGTTGTGGGTTCGATTCCCACGGGGGACCAGTATGAAGAAAAAAAAATATATCACATGTATGCATTCACTAACTGTAAGTCGCTCTGGATAAGAGCGTCTGCTAAATGACTAAAATGTAAATGTAAACAGAACCAGTTACAACTGAAGTATCTGATCATCAATGAATTCGAGAAAAATTCACTTGTAAATTATTTTTGGGGAAACTATCATTTTCTAATGTATTCTATTTCATTCCATGATATTGTTGTTACAAAATAGATTTGTGTTGACTGTGATTAGGGCATGGGAATACACTAGCCTCTGCTAGGCTAAATTAACAAACCAGGCATTTATAACTCACCACATGATCCTCAAACCAAAGACTGGCCAAACTCGTGTTTCTAAAAAGTAAATTCAAAGGCATTGTATAGCTTAATAAGGCATACGTTTTATACAGCCTAAATGCTCAATTTATAGGCATGTTGTTGAAGTGCTGTTGTTAATGTGTTGTTGAAATGCTGAATGCTCCTGCCAGCATGCAGCATGTGACCAATGCTACATGCCATAACTAGGAGGCTACCACCCGGTTCCTCAACCCTGCACCTTAGAGGCTGCCGCCCGATATACACAGACATGGAATCACTGGCCACATTAATAATGGAACACTACCACCCGGTTCCTCAACCCTGCACCTTAGAGGCTGCCGCCCGATATACACAGACATGGAATCACTGGCCACATTAATAATGGAACACTACCAGCCGGTTCCTCAACCCTGCACCTTAGAGGCTGCCGCCCGATATACACAGACATGGAATCACTGGCCACATTAATAATGGAACACTACCACCCGGTTCCTCAACCCTGCACCTTAGAGGCTGCCGCCCGATATACACAGACATGGAATCACTGGCCACATTAATAATGGAACACTAACCGGTTCCTCAACCCTGCACCTTAGAGGCTGCCGCCCGATATACACAGACATGGAATCACTGGCCACATTAATAATGGAACACTACCAGCCGATTCCTCAACCCTGCACCTTAGAGGCTGCCGCCCGATATACACAGACATGGAATCACTGGCCACATTAATAATGGAACACTACCAGCCGATTCCTCAACCCTGCACCTTAGAGGCTGCCGCCCGATATACACAGACATGGAATCACTGGCCACATTAATAATGGAACACTACCACCCGGTTCCTCAACCCTGCACCTTAGAGGCTGCCGCCCGATATACACAGACATGGAATCACTGGCCACATTAATAATGGAACACTACCACCCGGTTCCTCAACCCTGCACCTTAGAGGCTGGTGCCCGATATACACAGACATGGAATCACTGGCCACATTAATAATGGAACACTACCAGCCGGTTCCTCAACCCTGCACCTTAGAGGCTGCCGCCCGATATACACAGACATGGAATCACTGGCCACATTAATAATGGAACACTACCACCCGGTTCCTCAACCCTGCACCTTAGAGGCTGCCGCCCGATATACACAGACATGGAATCACTGGCCACATTAATAATGGAACACTACCAGCCGGTTCCTCAACCCTGCACCTTAGAGGCTGCCGCCCGATATACACAGACATGGAATCACTGGCCACATTAATAATGGAACACTACCACCCTGTTCCTCAACCCTGCACCTTAGAGGCTGCCGCCCGATATACACAGACATGGAATCACTGGCCACATTAATAATGGAACACTACCACCCGGTTCCTCAACCCTGCACCTTAGAGGCTGCCGCCCGATATACACAGACATGGAATCACTGGCCACATTAATAATGGAACACTACCAGCCGGTTCCTCAACCCTGCACCTTAGAGGCTGCCGCCCGATATACACAGACATGGAATCACTGGCCACATTAATAATGGAACACTACCACCCGGTTCCTCAACCCTGCACCTTAGAGGCTGCCGCCCGATATACACAGACATGGAATCACTGGCCACATTAATAATGGAACACTACCACCCGGTTCCTCAACCCTGCACCTTAGAGGCTGCCGCCCGATATACACAGACATGGAATCACTGGCCACATTAATAATGGAACACTACCAGCCGGTTCCTCAACCCTGCACCTTAGAGGCTGCCGCCCGATATACACAGACATGGAATCACTGGCCACATTAATAATGGAACACTACCAGCCGGTTCCTCAACCCTGCACCTTAGAGGCTGCCGCCCGATATACACAGACATGGAATCACTGGCCACATTAATAATGGAACACTACCAGCCGGTTACTCAACCCTGCACCTTAGAGGCTGCCGCCCGATATACACAGACATGGAATCACTGGCCACATTAATAATGGAACACTACCACCCGGTTCCTCAACCCTGCACCTTAGAGGCTGCCGCCCGATATACACAGACATGGAATCACTGGCCACATTAATAATGGAAAACTACCAGCCGGTTCCTCAACCCTGCACCTTAGAGGCTGCCGCCCGATATACACAGACATGGAATCACTGGCCACATTAATAATGGAACACTACCACCCGGTTCCTCAACCCTGCACCTTAGAGGCTGCCGCCCGATATACACAGACATGGAATCACTGGCCACATTAATAATGGAACACTACCACCCGGTTCCTCAACCCTGCACCTTAGAGGCTGCCGCCCGATATACACAGACATGGAATCACTGGCCACATTAATAATGGAACACTAACCACTTTAATAATGTTTACATACTGCTTTACTCATCTCATATGTATATACTGTAATCTATTCTATTCTACTGTATCTTAGTCTATGCCACTCCGACATTGCTCATCCTAATATTTATAGATTTCTTAATTCCATTCTTCTACTTTTAGATTAGTGTGTCCTGTTTTGAATTGTTAAATACTACTGCACTGTTGGAGCTAGAAACACAAGCATTTCGCTACACCCGCAATAACATCTGCTAAACATGTGCATGTGACCAATACAATTTCATTTGATTTTGATTTGAAATGCTTCACAATTGATTTCTTAAATGGCAGGCTATAGCCTTGGAATAATAATAATAATAATAATACAGCCTAAATAATTCATTTTCATTCCTTAGGCTACCTGGCTTGCTCCTGACTCATTTAGAGTTAGTATGTTGTTTAACAGCCGGTTGAAATGTCGAACATCAATTGATGGTGACAGAATCACACATTGCTTAAGCAAAGTCAATTTTGTTTATCCTGTAATTTGTTGTGCAGCCTCTGAATATCATAGACAAATCAAAGATGTCCAATATGCATCGGTCACGTCTTTCGCCTGCATTTTACAGCTTGTTTCTGGCATATAGATCGCTTTATATAATCGGCCATTTTCTTTAACAAAAGCCACAATACCCTCACATACCCCCTCAATTAGAGCCCTGGTTTTAACTTAACACACCAAGTTCTTCACTGACACTGAGATATTTAAGGAGTGCATGGTGATTAGGGTTGAATAGCGGGAACCGGGTTACCGATATCTACCGTTCAAACCCACTACCGTTCAAACCCACAAACCGGGTCGATTATAATACGTTGTTTATATTAACAGCAAAATGTAAAATGGAACTGTTAAATTATATGCAATGTCTAAATCTGGCTTATCGAAAGCCTTGTCTCTGCTATCTGAGGTATAGAACAGCGCCGGAAGAAGATGGCTGCCGTTTTACAGCCCTCTAACCAATTGTACCATTATGTGTGTTTTTCCGCGTTATTTGTAATTTATTTTGTACATAATGTTTCTGCCATCGTCTCTTATAACCAAAGAGAGCTTCTGGATATCAGGACAGCGATTACTCACCTGGTATTGGACGAAGACTTTTTCTTCAACGAGGCGTTCGCGAAGGATATTCTACAGACTCCCGACAAGGCCCAGATCCCCGTCATTCGCGTGAGGAAGAGACGGAGATATCGTGGACGCAGATCCGGGTGCCTTGTAAGGATCCGACGGCGAACGAGTAAACTGCCTCTCCCATCAATCCTATTAGCCAACGTTCAAGCTTTTGAGAATAAAATGGACGATTTAAGATTACGGTTATCCTACCAACGGGACATTAAAAACTGTAATATCTTATGTTTCACGGAGTCGTGGCTGAACGACAACAATGACAACATTCAGCTAGCAGGCTATACGCTACATCGGCAGGACAGAACGGCAGACTCCGGTAAGACGAGGGGCGGCGGTCTGTGTATATTTGTAAACAACAGCTGGTGCACAAATTCAAATACTAAGGAAGTCTCAAGGTTTTGCTCGCCTGAGGTAGAGTATCTTATGATAAGCTGTAGACCACACTATTTACCAAGAGAGTTTTCATCTATATTTTTCATAGCTGTCTATTTACCACCACAAACCAATGCTGGCATTAAGATTGCACTGAATGAGTTGTACAAGGCCATTAATCAACAGGAAAACGCTCATCCAGATGCAGCGCTCCTAGTAGCCGGGGACTTTAATGCAGGGAAACTTAAATCCGTTCTACCTCATTTCTACCAGCATGTTAAATGTGCAACCAGAGGGGAAAAAACTCTAGACCACCTTTACTCCACACACAGAGACGCATACAAAGCTCTCCCTCGCCCTCCATTTGGCAAATCTGACCATAACTCTATCCTCCTGATTCCTGCTTATAAGCAAAAACTGAAGCAGGAAGCACCAGTGACTCGGCTAATAAAAAAGTGGTCAGATGACGCAGATGCTAAGCTACAGGACTGTTTTGCTAGCACAGACTGGAACATGTTCCGGGATTCTTCAGACAGCATTGAGGAGTACACCACATCAGTCACTGGCTTCATCAATAAGTGCATCGATGATGTCGTCCCCACAGTGACCGTACGTACATACCCCAACCAGAAGCCATGGATTACAGGAAACATCCGCACTGAGCTAAAGGGTAGAGCTGCCGCTTTCAAGTAACGGGACTCTAACCCGGACGCTTATAAGAAATCCCGCTATGACCTCCGACGAACCATCAAACAGGCAAAGAGTCAATACAGGTCTAAGATTGAGTCATACTACACTGGCTCTGACGCTCGTCGGATGTGGCAGGGCTTGAAAACTATTACAGACTACAAAGGGAAGCACAGCCGCGAGCTGCCCAGTGACACAAGCCTACCAGACGAGCTAAACCACTTCTATGCTCGCTTCGAGGCAAGCAACACTGAAGCATGCATGAGAGCACCAGCTGTTCCGGACGACTATGTGATCACGCTCTCCGTAGCCGATGTGAGTAAGACTTTTAAGCAGGTCAACATTCACAAGGCCGCAGGGCCAGACGGATTACCAGGACGTGTACTCCGAGCATGTGCTGACCAACTGGCAAGTGTCTTCACTGACATTTTCAACATGTCCCTGACTGAGTCTGTAATATCAACATGTTTCAAGCAGACCACCATAGTCCCCGTGCCCAAGAACTCTAAGATAACCTGCCTAAATGACTACCGACCCGTAGCACTGACGTCTGTAGCCATGAAGTGCTTTGAAAGACTGGTCATGGCTCACATCAACAGCATAATCCCAGAAACCATAGACCCACTCCAATTTGCATACCGCCCCAACAGATCCACAGATGATGCAATCTCTATCGCACTCCACACTGCCCTTTCCCACCTGGACAAGAGGAACACCTACGTGAGAATGCTATTCATTGACTACAGCTCAGCATTCAACACCATAGTGCCCTCAAAGCTCATCACTAAGCTAAGGATCCTGGGACTAAACACCTCCCTCTGCAACTGGATCCTGGACTAAGGGTAGGTAACAACACATCTGCCACACTGATCCTCAACACGGGGGCCCCTCAGGGGTGCGTGCTCAGTCCCCTCCTGTACTCTCTGTTCACCCATGACTGCATGGCCAGGCACGACTCCAACACCATCATTAAGTTTGCCGACGACACAACAGTGGTAGGCCTGATCACCGACAACGATGAGACAGCCTATAGGGAGGAGGTCAGAGATCTGGCCGTGTGGTGCCAGGACAACAACCTCTCCCTCAACGTGACCAAGACAAAGGAGATGATTGTGGACTACAGGAAAAAAAAGAGGACTGAGCACGCCCCCATTCTCATCGACGGGGCTGTAGTGGAACAGGTTGAGAGCTTCAAGTTCCTTGGTGTCCACATCACCAACGAACTATCATGGTCCAAACACACCAAGACAGTCGTGAAGAGGGCACGACAAAGCCTATTCCCCCTCAGGAGACTAAAAAGATTTGGCATGGGTCCTCAGATCCTCAAAAAATTCTACAGCTGCACCATCGAGAGCATCCTGACTGGTTGCATCACCGCCTGGTATGGCAACTGCTTGGCCTCTGACCGCAAGGCACTACAGAGGGTAGTGCGTACGGCCCAGTACATCACTGGGGCAAAGCTCCCTGCCATCCAGGACCTGTATACCAGGCGGTGTCAGAGGAAGGCCCTCAAAATTGTCAAAGACTCCAGTCACCCTAGTCATAGACTGTTCTCTCTGCTACCGCACGGCAAGCGGTACCGGAGTGCCAAGTCTAGGTCCAAAAGACTTCTCAACAGCTTCTACCCCCAAGCCATAAGACTCCTGAACAGCTAATCATGGCTACCCGGACTATTTGCACTGCCCCCCCACCCCATCCTTTTTACGCTGCTGCTACTCTGTTAAGTATTTATGCATAGTCACTTTAACTCTACCCACATGTACATATTACCTCAACTACCTCAACTAGCCGGTGCCCCCGCACATTGACTATGCAACGGTACCCCCATGTATATATAGCCTCCCTACTGTCACTTTATTTTATTGTATATATAGCCTCCCTACTGTCACTTTATTTTACTTCTGCTCTTTTTTTCTCAACACTTTTTTGTTGTTGTTTTATTCTTACTTTTTTGTTTAAAATAAATGCACTGTTGGTTAAGGGCTGTAAGTAAGCATTTCACTGTAATGTCTGCACCTGTTGTATTCGGCACATGTGACCAATAACATTTGATTTGATTTGATTTGATCAATCATGAACCCTCCGGGTGGGGACAGAGCACCTCTCAGGATGGAGCGCAGGACAATGCATGTAGACCTACCATCTCATCATGGTAACTTTTGCTACAGTAACATAAGGACAGAATGCAAGTCTAATTTACACATCTACATCTGGTTTCGGGGGGGGGCACATTTTTTATTGTAAAGATACTTATATTTTTATTTATTGCAGCGGCAGAGTTTTAAAACAGCCTATCACTTGAATATCGTTGCTTTAAATCAATGCACATGCCAGCACTCTCTCGCAGTCTTTCTCTCAAAAATATAAATGCAACAGCAAACAATTTCAAAGATTGTACTGAGTTACAGTTCATATAAGGAAATCAGTCAACTGAATTAAATGCATTATACACCCCCGGGAAAAATATGATACTTTAAAAACATTTTCTGACAAGTGACCACTTAGAAATGTTAATTTTCACGTTTTAATCAATTATTTTGAATGTTTGGGAATGATGTGTACTAACTCTATAGCAGTCAGGAGCAAGCCAGAAAGCGGCCGTGCGTTTGGCCAATGAATAGACACTGCAGGAAATAAAACCAAATAAAACCATCTGTCTAGCACATTTCTCCTATTTGTCTGCCTCTTCAGTCCAGGGTGCATTGCATGGTGCCGTTGCCAGAGATATTAGAGAAAACAGATAGGAATCACAGTGGGCAATGCACGTCGGAGAGTATAACGCTCCACCCCCAGCAGACTGTCGACCAATCCCGTTGAAGTTGTCATGCAGCGTCACGCGGTTGCTAAACTAATCGTCGTGCAATCCCTTCTCAAAGTCAGGGTATGAGTCGAGAAACGTGCCTATTTTCCTCGAAAGTACATAATGTGACGATTCCAAAGCTATACAATATTACAGATATAAAGAGATCAATTATATCATAACTCGGAAAAGATTCGTAATGTTGTACCTTGTTGACGAAATTCGTGCTAATGATATTTTTTTTAGCTAGCACTCAATTGCCTCCCATTCACTCCTTGAAGGAGAGCTCTCCTTGTCCCAGAATCACCCAGAATGCACCGCGCGGCCCATGGACGTAGCATGGGAAATGTGCACAATGGGCGTTACCAGGAGTCCAATGGAGTTTCCCCAATCTCCTCAAAAGTATCTCTGCCGTTGTGAACGTCAGACTCCACTCTGTGAGGCACATCGATCTGCAGGTTGAACATGGTGAGATTGTAGACCCCTAAATTGATAGTGCAGTTTGTTTAGGCGACTTTACAGCTAACTAGCTACTTCACATGCTGATATTGTATTTGTTATTAATGTGTGTAGCTACGTTTGCTTGCTTGCTTGGCGCGGCGGTCCTTCGTGGGCAAATTTAGTCATCAAACTTTGTCATCAAAGTCTGGCATTCTCTGGATTTATGGTGCTTTCAAGACAACTGGGAACTCAGAAAAAAACAAGGTTGAATCATGACGTTAGTGACTTTCAGGTCGGAGCTCTAGAAAGAGGCCCAAGTTCCCGACTTAGAATTACAAGTTGGACGACTGTTCAAAACGTATTTTCCCAGTCGGAGCTCGTTTTTTTCAGAGTTCCCAGTTGTCTCGAACTCACTGAAGTCTGAGATTTCCAATTTCCGAGTTTCCAGTTGTTTTGAAAGCGACAGAAGTCATGCTGGATTGACAGCATGGCCAATGTTGAAAGTGTATCCTTTTAAGCTTGGAAAAGAGACCCTTAAACCCAGACTTGGACCACACAGCCACTCCACTGAATAGCAGGCTAGTGATCGCTTTGCAACGCTTGCAGTTAGCCACTGATTCCTTCCAAACCACTCATTGTTGAATTAGCTATTTCCAACTTGTTGTTTAATGTTTATGTCCGTTGGCCGATGAGCACTGATATGTTCTATCAATAATTTCTCTTCATACGACAAGGATTGAAAAGGATTTGCCAGTAGATTGTCGACTTGATTCATGATGATGACTGCTAGCTTCCTAGTATGATGTTGATAGGATCAGTCCAATCAAAGCTACTGTAGATATAACGTGATTTGATGTCATTTTCTCTGTGGCCAATGACCTTGAGCCTTCTGGGATGGGCACTTCTAATGTAATTCTATGGGAGCACCCAAGGAGCTTGAATTTTCGAGCTCTCCCCTTAGATTTTACGGTGACGTAGAGACTCCATGAGTGACAGAACACTGAGCCAATCACGGCGCAACTAGAGAACATTACAAACCCCTACGCTCCGTATTTTCCGCTGGCTGCCCAACCACCACAGAAAGCACTGAGCTAGGCTGAAACACCTGCATTTTGGAGCTGCCTTACTCAAGAAAGCAAAAAAGAGACAATGTTTGTATGTGGCTTTTTTTTTTTTTTTTTTTTACATTGTTTGCAAACTGATATCTGACACGTGTTGATGCAAAAATAACAAGCAAAACAGGCTATTTTTTTAAAGCTAAACTGGTGGGGCTCAAAACAGCTCAAAACACCTGCCCTGAATGAAGGGTCGCCTGAGCAGTGTGATTTTGAAATAATGTTTAACTCTCTGCAGGTTGTCGCTCTTTGCAGTCGAAGAGGAAGGCTGTGCTTCTCTGGTCTCAGCTCTGAGGTCAAACCCCTCACACCTGAGAGAGCTGGACCTGAGCTACAATCACCCAGGACATTTAGGAGTCAGACTGCTCTCTGCTGGACTGGAGGATCCACACTGCAGACTGGAGAAACTCAAGTATGTAGAGGGTTTGTGTCAATCTGTGTTGATGATTGACTTACTGTAATAGAGCTTGAGACCACCTGAGTTGAGAGACAAGGACTGGATTGATCAGAGTAGACCACCTGAGTTGAGAGACAAGGACTGGATTGATCAGAGTAGACCACCTGAGTGGAGGGACAAGGACTGGATTGATCACAGTAGACCACCTGAGTGGAGGGACAAGAACTGGATTGATCACAGTAGACCACCTGAGTGGAGGGACAAGGACTGGATTGATCAGAGTAGACCACCTGAGTGGAGGGACAAGGACTGGATTGATCAGAGTAGACCACCTGAGTGGAGGGACAAGGACTGGATTGATCACAGTAGACCACCTGAGTTGAGGGACAAGGACTGGATTGATCAGAGTAGACCACCTGAGTGGAGGGACAAGGACTGGATTGATCACAGTAGACCACCTGAGTTGAGGGACAAGGACTGGATTGATCACAGTAGACCACCTGAGTGGAGGGACAAGGACTGGATTGATCACAGTAGACCACCTGAGTGGAGGGACAAGGACTGGATTGATCACAGTAGACCACCTGAGTGGAGGGACAAGGACTGGATTGATCACAGTAGACCACCTGAGTGGAGGGACAAGGACTGGATTGATCACAGTAGACCACCTGAGTGGAGGGACAAGGACTGGATTGATCAGAGTAGACCACCTGAGTTGAGGGACAAGGACTGGATTGATCAGAGTAGACCACCTGAGTGGAGGGACAAGGACTGGATTGATCACAGTAGACCACCTGAGTTGAGGGACAAGGACTGGATTGATCACAGTAGACCACCTGAGTGGAGGGACAAGGACTGGATTGATCACAGTAGACCACCTGAGTTGAGGGACAAGGACTGGATTGATCACAGTAGACCACCTGAGTGGAGGGACAAGGACTGGATTGATCAGAGTAGACCACCTGAGTGGAGGGACAAGGACTGGATTGATCAGAGTAGACCACCTGAGTGGAGGGACAAGTACTGGATTGATCAGAGTAGACCACCTGAGTGGAGGGACAAGGACTGGATTGATCACAGTAGACCACCTGAGTGGAGGGACAAGGACTGGATTGATCACAGTAGACCACCTGAGTGAAGGGACAAGGACTGGATTGATTTACATTTACATTTTACATTTTAGTCATTTAGCAGACGCTCTTATCCAGAGCGACTTACAGTTAGTGAATACATATTTTTTTATACTGGCCCCCCGTGGGAATCGAACCCACAACCCTGGCATTGCAAACGCCATGCTCTATCAACGCTACTTCCCTGCCGGCCATTCCCTCCCCTACCCTGGACGACGCTGGGCCAATTGTGCGCCGCCCCATTGGTCTCCCGGTTGCGGCCGGCTACAGCAGAGCCTGGATTCGAACCAGGATCTCTAGTGGCACAGTTAGCACTGCGATGCAGTGCCTTAGACCACTGCGCCACTCAGGAGTTTTTGATTAACCTGAGTATCATTAGGCTATGTGATTCATCAGTAGGCTATGTTATTCAACCTGAGCATCAGTAGGCTATGTGATCAACCTGAGTATCAGTAGGCTATGTGATTCATCAGTAGGCTATGTGATTCAACCTGAGCATCAGTAGACCACCTGAGTGGAGGGACAAGGACTGGATTGATCACAGTAGACCACCTGAGTTGAGGGACAAGGACTGGATTGATCACAGTAGACCACCTGAGTGGAGGGACAAGGACTGGATTGATCAGAGTAGACCAACTGAGTGGAGGGACAAGGACTGGATTGATAACAGTAGACCACCTGAGTTGAGGGACAAGGACTGGATTGATCACAGTAGACCACCTGAGTGGAGGGACAAGGACTGGATTGATCAGAGTAGCATAGCGCTACCATCATCTTTGCATTAACCAGTATGGGCCGGCGTCAGAGGTCTGAACACACCAACACACAACCACCTGAGGAAAACATTGTAATGCTTTATTACAATCAAGTTCATAGGATAATGTGGATAAGATGTGAGGTGGCCTACAAAATGGATGTAGTCTATGACTCAACCTGAGCATCAGTAGGCTATGTGATTCAACCTGAGTATCAGTAGGCTATGTGATTCAACCTGAGCATCAGTAGGCTATGTGATTCAACCTGAGCATCAGTAGGCTATGTGACTCAACCTGAGCATCAGTAGGCTATGTGATTCAACCTGAGCATGAGTAGGCTATGTGATTCAACCTGAGCATCAGTAGGCTATGTGATTCAACCTGAGTATCAGTAGGCTATGTGATTCATCAGTAGGCTATGTGATTCAACCTGAGCATCAGTAGGCTATGTGATTCAACCTGAGCATGAGTAGGCTATGTGATTCAACCTGAGCATCAGTAGGCTATGTGATTCAACCTGAGCATCAGTAGGCTATGTGATAAACCTGAGTATCAGTAGGCTATGTGATTTATCAGTAGGCTATGTGATTCAACCTGAGCATCAGTAGGCTATGTGATTCAACCTGAGCATCAGTAGGCTATGTGATTCAACCTGAGCATCAGTAGGCTATGTGATTAACCTGAGTATCATTAGGCTATGTGATTCATCAGTAGGCTATGTGATTCAACCTGAGCATCAGTAGGCTATGTGATCAACCTGAGTATCAGTAGGCTATGTGATTCAACCTGAGCATCAGTAGGCTATGTGATCAACCTGAGTATCAGTAGGCTATGTGATTTATCAGTAGGCTATGTGATTCAACCTGAGCATCAGTAGGCTATGTGATTCAACCTGAGCATCAGTAGGCTATGTGATTCAACCTGAGCATCAGTAGGCTATTTGATTAACCTGAGTATCATTAGGCTATGTGATTCATCAGTAGGCTATGTGATTCAACCTGAGCATCAGCAGGCTATGTGATCAACCTGAGTATCAGTAGGCTATGTGATTCATCAGTAGGCTATGTGATTCAACCTGAGCATCAGTAGGCTATGTGATTCAACCTGAGCATCAGTAGGCTATGTGATTCAACCTGAGCATGAGTAGGCTATGTGATTCAACCTGAGCATGAGTAGGCTATGTGATTCAACCTGAGCATCAGTAGGCTATGTGATTCAACCTGAGCATGAGTAGGCTATGTGATTCAACCTGAGCATCACTAGGCTATGTGACTCAACCTGAGCATGAGTAGGCTATGTGATTCAACCTGAGCATCAGTAGGCTATGTGATTCAACCTGAGCATCAGTAGGCTATGTGATTCAACCTGAGCATCAGTAGGCTATGTGATTCAACCTGAGCATCAGTAGGCTTTGTGATTCAACCTGAGCATGAGTAGGCTATGTGATTCAACCTGAGCATCAGTAGGCTATGTGATTCAACCTGAGCATCAGTAGGCTATGTGATTCAACCTGAGCATCAGTAGGCTATGTGATTCAACCTGAGCATCAGTAGGCTATGTGATTCAACCTGAGCATCAGTAGGAATAAACAATCTCTGTGTTATAATGAAAGGCTTTGAGCGTCATTACGCACTAGAAGGTGACACACTGCACAAAAGTGATACTCTGCAAACGTGAATTCCTGCTAACAGGGAACATTAGCCCAATACACATGGTCAAAGACGCACATCATAGTGATACAGTCATATAGGACCCAGCCCACTTTAGATACAGTCATATAGGACCCAGCCCACTTTAGATACAGTCATATAGGACCCAGCCCACTTTAAGAAACAGTCTGCAACAAAATGGGACATAAGACAGAACTTTTTAAAAACACTAAACTTCCTGATCAGTCTGAGCATGTGCCCCATTGCTGAGCCGGCTGGCATGGCAAGTTGCAGGTGAATAAACTACAGTGGCCTGAAGGGGACACAGATTCAGGTTCATTACTTAGAATCCAGAAGAACACGATAAGACCACCCTAATAATGCAGCAACAGCTGGGCTCTAGTTCAGGCTGGTTATTTCAGTTGGAGGCTAAAGAACGTGCTACAACAAGCAGCCTGTTCTATTCCAAAGGTGTAGGGGACAGGATGAGCACCCCTTGAAACACAACCATCTCATCTGGTTCCCCAAATTCCCCCTCACTACCTGTCTTTGTCGCCGGCAGCCCTACCCAGCAGCGAACGACAACCTGCCCCCGTTAGAGTGAGTGCAATACAGATACTTGTAGGCTATGGAACCCAACGTTCATCAAAGCACCAGCTCTCCTCAATCACCTGCCTGAACTCTCGGATTGGCCTTATAACAGTTTCTCAGAGACCCAGGCAGAGTTGGCAAGGAGGCACCGGCATAGAGCAGTTTGTTCATGATTTGGTGAAGTCATTCCTTGCAAGCTGTAATCACAGCGTCAACACAATACTGTAGGAAATGTTTGGGTTAGTTTGGGTTAGTTTTGATAATTATCAGGTTAGTTATGATAATTGATAGTTATCAGGTTAGTTATGATAATTGATAATTGTCAGGTTAGTTATGATCGTTTATAGTTATCAGGTTAGTTAGGATAATTGATAGCTAGCAGGTTAGTTATGATCATTGATAGTTATCAGGTTAGTTATGATAATTGATAGTTATCTGGTTAGTTATGATAATTGATAGTTATCAGGTTAGTTATGATAATTGATAATTGTCAGGTTAGTTATGATCATTGATAGTTATCAGGTTAGTTATGATCATTGATAGTTATCAGGTTAGTTAGGATCATTGATAGCTAGCAGGTTAGTTATGATCATTGATAGTTATCAGGTTAGTTATGAACATTGATAATTATCAGGTTAGTTAGGATAATTGATCGTTATCAGGTTAGTTATGATCATTGATAATTGTCAGGTTAGTTATGATCATTGATAGTTATCAGGTTAGTTATGATCATTGACAGTTATCAGGTTAGTTAGGATAATTGATAAGAATCAGGTTAGTTATGATCATTGATAGTTATCAGGTTAGTTATGATCATTGATAGTTATCAGGTTAGTTAGGATAATTGATAATTATCAGGTTAGTTATGATAATTGATAGTTATCAGGCTAGTTACAGTATGATAAATGATAGTTATCAGGTTAGTGAGAGAGATTTACATTTACTAACTGTCTGTTGTTTTGCTCCCCCTACAGTGTGAAACCTGGTGGAGTGAACACAATCAAACCTTGGCCTAGAAAATGTGAGTTTTAACTGCTGGGAAGAATTAGCTTGTTATTACTCAGTCTTTTTTATAGTAAGGGGTTAGAAAATAATGAAATCATTTTTCAGAGCTTGGTTGATAAGTGAGCTATGTATGTGTGGTTACACTAATAGGACTTCACTCTGGGGTTATGTTTTGCTGTGTGTTTGTGTTTTAAATGACCATACAGTTTAACATATCATCATTCAGCAAGTCTTAAATAACCTTTCCTTGGTCCTTTAATAACTAGAAACATTAACATTCTGATGTGGTCCTTTAATACCTAGAAACATTAACATTCTGATGTGGCCCTTTAATACCTAGAAACAGTAACATTCTGATGTGGCCCTTTAATACCTAGAAACAATAACATTCTGATGTGGCCCTTTAATACCTAGAAACATTAACATTCTGATGTGGCCCTTTAATACCTAGAAACAATAACATTCTGATGTGGCCCTTTAATACCTAGAAACATTAACATTCTGATGTGGCCCTTTAATACCTAGAAACATTAACATTCTGATGTGGCTCTTTAATACCTAGAAACATTAACATTCTGATGTGGCCCTTTAATACCTAGAAACATTAACATTCTGATGTGGCACTTTAATACCTAGAAACATTAACATTCTGATGTGGCCCTTTAATACCTAGAAACATTAACATTCTGATGTGGCCCTTTAATACCTAGAAACATTAACATTCTGATGTGGTCCTTTAATACCTAGAAACATTAACATTCTGATGTGGCCCTTTAATAACTAGAAACAATAACATTCTGATGTGATATGAAGATGATTTGTAATATACCTGGTCTTCTCCATCAGATGCCTGTGATCTCACACTGGACCCAAACACAGTAAACAGATTCCTCTCTCTGTCTGAGGAGAACAGAAAGGTGACACGTAGAGAAGAGGCTCAGCCGTATCCTGATCACCCAGAGAGATTTGAGGACTGTGAACAGGTGCTGTGTAGAGAGGGTCTGACTGGGCGCTGTTACTGGGAGGTAGAGTGGAGTGGGAGTGGGGCTGATATAGGAGTGACATATAAAGGAATCAGCAGGAGAGGAGGGGGTGATGATGACTGTGTACTTGGACAGAATGACAAGTCCTGGAGTCTGAGCTGCTTTAACAACCGTTACACTGCCTGGCACAATGACAATCACACTATCATAGACGTCCCCTCCTCCAGCTCCCACAGAGTAGGAGTGTATCTGGACTGGCCAGCCGGCACTCTGTCCTTCTACAGAGTCTCCTCTGACACACTGACCCACCTGAACACATTCTACACCACATTCACTGAGCCCCTCTATCCAGGGTTTCAGCTTTGGGATGACTCCTTTTCAATGTCTCTGTGTCATGTGGTCCCTGTGCCAAACACATGATGTTTCACTGTAATCATGGTCATGTTCAGTAAGACACACTGGAATAAGAATTGATATGAACTCTCTAGTCACTAGTTAACAGATTATTATTATTATTATATCTAAATAGTCATGATTATACACCACTGAAGTTGATAGACATTGTAAAATAGTAATTGATAGAATGAATCACCACTGTTGTTAAAGGTTCTCATTTAGAAATTATTGATCTTGTTGTTGTTGCTTTTTCATGTTTGTAAATATTCCTGTCTGTAAAATGTTTATTTGTCAAATAGTTGACCAAACAATCCTGCTTCTGTATAAACACAATTACACTGAATGGAATTTACATGTCACAGATTTGACTAATGAAGGTTCATAAAACAGATGAAAGAAGAGCAGTTCTAAACATTTTATTTTTTATAAGAATATGACATTTAAATCAGTGGAGGCTCCTCAGAGGAGGAAGGGGAGGACCATCCTCCTCAGTGAACTTCATAAAAATGGTAAAACATTTTAAAAGTTAGCCTTTTTAGATCAAACTATACTAAATATATTAATGTCACCAAATAATTGATTAAATCACAATGAAGGTCTACAGTAGCCTCAACAGCACTCTGTAGGGCAGCACCATGGTGTAGCCGGAGGACAGCTAGCTTCCGTCCTCCTCTGGGTACATTGACTTCAATACAAAACCTAGGAGGCTAATGGTTCTTCCATAGACTTACACAGTAATTATGACAACGTCCGGAGGACGTCATTCAACCAGAGCCTGTTAATTGAAGTGCATTCCAGGTGACTACCTCATGAAGCTGGTTGAGAGAATGCCAACATTTGACTAGTACTGCCAGTCAAAAGTTTCAACACACCTAATCATTCAACACACCTACTCATTTTTTACTATTTTTTACATTGTAGAATAATAGTGAAGACTTCAAAACAATGAAATAATACATATGGAATCATGTAGTAACCAAAAAAGTATTAAACAAATCAAAATATATTTTAAATTTGAGATTCTTCAAATAGCCACCCTTTGCCTTGATGACTGCTTTGCACATTCTTGGAATTCTCTCAACCAGCTTCATGAGGAAGTCACCTGGAATGCATTTCAAATAACAGGTGTGCCTTCTTAAAAGTTAATTTATTTCCTTCTTAATATGTTTGAGCCAATCAGTTGTGTTGTGACAAGGTAGGGGGGGGGGGGGGGGGGGTATACAGAAGATATCCCTATTTGGTAAAAGACCAAGTCCATATTATGGCAAGAACAGCTCAAATAAGCAAAGAGAAATGACAGTCCATCATTACTTCAAGACATGAAGGTCAGTCAATACGGAACATTTCAAGAACTTTGAAAGTTTCTTCAAGTGCAGTCGCAAAAACCATCAAGCGCTATGATGAAACTGGCTCTCATAAGGACCGCCACAGGAATGGAAGACCCAGAGTTACCACTGCTGCAGAGGATAAGTTCATTAGAATTACCAGCCTCAGAAGTTGCAGACCAAATAAATGCTTCACAGAGTTCAAGTAACAGACACATCTCAACATCAACTGTTAAGAGGGGACTGTGCGAATCAGGCCTTCATGGTCAAAGTTCTGCAAAGAAATCACTACTAAAGGACACCAATAAGAAGAAGAGACCTGCTTGGGCCAAAAAAAACGAGAAATGTACATTGGACCGGTGGAAATTTGTCCTTTGGTCTGGAGTCAAAATTAGAGATTTTTGGTTCAAACCGCTGTGTCTTTGTTAGACGCAGTGTGGGTGAACAGATGATCTCTAGATGTGTAGTTCCCACCGTAAAGCATGGAGGAGGAGGTGTTATGGTGTGGGGTTGCTTTGCTGGTGACACTGTCTGTGATTTGTTTAGAATTCAAGGAACATTTAACCAGCATGGCTACCACAGCATTCTGCAGCGATACGCCATCCCATCTGGTTTGGGCTTAGTGGGACTATCATTTGTTTTTCAACAGGACAATGACTCAACACACCTCCAGGCTGTGTAAGGGCTATTTGACCAAGAAGGAGAGTGATTGAGTGCTGCATCAGATGACCTGGCCTCCACAATCTCCCAACCCCAACCCAATTGAGATGGTTTGAGATGAGTCGGACGGCAGAGTGAAGGAAAAGCAGCCAACAAATGCTCAGCATATGTGGGAACTCCTTCAAGACTGTTGGAAAAGCATTCCAGGTGAAGCTGGTTGAGAGAATGCCAAGAGTGTGCAAAGCTGTCATCAAGGCAAAAGGTGGCTATTTGAAGAATCTCAAATAAAATATATTTTGATTTGTTGAACACCTTTTTTGGTTACTACATGATTCCATATGCGTTATTTCATAGTTTTGATGTCTTCACTATTATTCTACAAAGTAAAGAAATTGTAAAAATTAAGAAAAACCCTTGAATGAGTAGGTGTGTCAACTTTCGACTGGTACTGTATTCAGACCCGTTGACTTTTTCCACATTTTGTTACATTACAGACATTTTCTAAAATATATATATTTTTTTTTATATCCTAAGCAATCTACACACAATACCCCATAATGACAAATAATAAAATAAAATAAGTTGTTTTTTTGGGCAAATTTATTAAAAATATAAATATACCTAATTTACATAATTATTCAGACCCTTTGCTATGACACTCGAAATTGAGCTCAGGTGCATCCTGTTTACATTGATCATCCTTGAGATGCTTCTACAACTTGATTGGAGTCCACCTGTGGTAAATTCAATTGATTGGACATGATTTGGAAAGGCACACACCGGTCTATACAAGGTCCCACAGTTGACAGTGCATGTCAGAGCAAAAACCAAGCCATGAGGTCGAAGGAATTGTCCGTAGAGCTCCGAGACAGGATTGTGCTGAGGGGAAAGGTACCAAAAATGTCTGCAGCATTGAAGGTCCCCAAGAACACAGTGACCTCCATCATTCTGAAATGGAAGAAGTTTGGAACCACCAAGACTCTTCCTAGAGCTGGCCACCCAGCCAAACTGAGCAATCGGGCGAGAAGGGCCTTGGTCAGAGAGGTGACCAAGAACCCGATAGTCACTCTGACAGAGCTCCAGAGTTCCTCTGTGGAGATGGTAGAACCTTCCAGAAGGACAACCATCTCTGCAGCACTCCACCAATCAGGCCTTTATGGTAGAGTGGCCAGACAGAAGCCACTCCTCAGTAAAAGGCACATGACAGCCCACTTGGAGTTTGCCAAAAGGCACCTAAAGACTCTCAGACCATGAGAAACAAGATTCTCTGATCTGATGAAACCAAGATTGAACTCTTTGGCCTGAATGCCAAGCGTCTTGTCTGGAGGTAATCTGGCACCATCCCTATGGTGAAGGATGGTGGTGGCAGCATCATGCTGTAGGGATGTTTTTCAGCGACAGGGACTGGGAGACTAGTCAGGATCGAGGGAAAGACGAACAGAGCAAAGCAAAGTACAGAGAGATCCTTGATGAAAACCTGCTCCAGAATGCTCAGGACCTCAGACTGGGGTGAACGTTCACCTTCCAATAGGACAACGCACACAGTAAGCACACAGCCAAGACAACGCAGAAGTGGCTTCGGGACAAGTCTCTGAATGTCCTTGAGTGGCCCAGCCAGAGCCCGGACTTGAACCCAATCGAACATCTTCGGAGACACCTGAAAATAGCTGTGCAGCGACGCTCCTCATCAAACCTGACAGAGCTTGAGAGGATCTGCAGAGAAGAATGGGAGAAACTGCCCAAATACAGGTATGCCAAGCTTGTAGCGTCATACCCAAGAAGACTTGAGGCTGTAATCGCTGCCAAAGGTGCTTCAACAAAGTACTGAGTAATGGGTCTGAATACTTATGTAAATGTAGTTTTTTGTTTTGTCATTATGGGTTACTGTGTATAGATTGATGAGGATTTTTTATTTTTTCATCCATTTTAGATTAAGGCTGTAACGTAACAAAATGTGGAAAAGTCAAGGGGTCTAAATACTTTCCGAATGCACTGTATATATAAAAAATCCACAGTATTCTAATTGTACAATCATATATCAGATATGGAGCAAACCCTGTAGACAGGTGAAACCGGGGGAAAACCTGCTGTAGCTAACAATACTTTCCCAACCTAGAACCCTAGAAAGCTGAAGGGAGTTGGAAACAGGTACCAGTGCCTTCAGAAAGTATTCATACCCCTTGACTTATTCCACATGTTGTTGTGTTACAGCCTTAATCTAAAATTATTTATTTTCCGTCTCTCTGTGTTTCATCATTTTCCTTCAGTTCGCAAGAGGCTGGATGTATCTCACCGGAGAAAGCATCCGAGCGAGTGAAACAGCGCCCCTCTGTCTCTCTATGTGTAGGCCATCTATCTGATGCTGTCTGGTCCAAAATAGTATGACATTGTTGCCGCCTGTAGCATTGAATGCAAGTGAAGCCAGCGAGCATTTGGCCTCCCTTGATTAAAAAATATATACAATTATAGCCAATCAGCATTGAGCTAAACTGAGTGAGCTCGACTGTGAATGGTCCCCAAAAAAGTATCAAGGGAAGCCAATTTGGATTTTGGCTTCACTCCTATCAAATAGCATTGAGAGCATATGTCATTGAGAAAAAAAAAACTTAAATGGTTGCATCTCGTTGTGTTGTTGTCCTCCGGTGTAATCTAAAATTGACCTTTTCCTAAATTAGCCATGGATGGAGATAGGGATTTGAACTTGTGGATTTACTTAATTCTCCATACTGGCTAATGATTATAACGCTGATTCTGATCCAACCATTCATTCATACATTGTTGTGCCCCTGGCCTGAGAGGATGGAAGTTCAATATGTAGCTAGATGTAGATGGCTAATGTTAACTAGCTAACGTTGCCCATGAACGTTCTTTAAAAGTGCTATCCTCTCAATCTTAAATAAGCATGCCCCATTAAAAAAATTCAGAACAAGAACAGATATAGCCCCTGGTTCTCCTCAGACTTGACTGCCCTTGACCAGCACAAAAACATCCTGTGGTGTACTGCATTAGCATCGATTAGCCCCTGTGATATGCAACTTTTCAGGGAAGTTAGGAACCAATATACACGAGCAGTTAGGAAAGCAAAGGCTAGCTTTTTCAAACAGAAATTTGCATCCTGTAGCACTAACTCCAAAACGTTTTTGGACACTGTAAAGTCCATGGAGAATAAGAGCACCTCCTCCCAGCTGCCCACTGCACTGAGGCTAGGAAACACTATCACCACCGATAAATCTACAATAATCGAGAATTTCAACAAGCATTTTGCTATGGCTGGCCATGCTTTCCACCTGGCTACCACTACCCCGGCCACCAGCTCTGCACCCTCCGCTGCAACTTGCCCATGCCTCCCCCCCCCCCCCCCGCTTCTCCTTCACATAAATTCAGACAGCTGATATTCTGTAAGAGCTGCAAAATCTGGACCCCTACAAATCATCTGGGCTAGACAATCTGGACACTTTATTTCTAAAAATAGCCTCTGAAATTGTCGCAACCCCTATTACTAGCCTGTTCAACCTCTCTTTCGTAACGTCTGAGATCCCCAGAGATTGGAAAGCTGCAGCGGTCATCCCCCTCTTCAAAGGGGGTGACACTCTAGATCCAAACTGCTACAGACATATATACATCCTGTCCTGCCTTTCGAACGTTTTTGAAAGCCAAGTTAACAAACAGATCACCGACCATTTCTAATCCCACCGTACCTTCTCCGCTATGCAATACGGTTTCCGAGCTGGTCATGGGTGCACCTCAGCCACGCTCAAGGTCCTAAACGATATTATAACCGCGATCGATAATAGACAGTACTGTGCAGCCGTCTTCATTGACCAGGCCAAGGCTTTCGACTCTGTCAACCACCGCATTCTTATTGGCAGACTAAATAGCCTTGGTTTCTCAAATGACTGCCTCACCTGGTTCACCAACTACTTCTCAGATAGAGTTCAATGTCTCAAATCGGAGGGCCTGTTATCTGGACCTATGGCAGTCTCTATGGGGGTGCCACAGGGTTCAATTCTTGGACCGACTCTTTTCTCTGTGTATATCAATGATGTCGCTCTTACTGCTGGTGACTCTCAGATCCACCTCTAAGCAGAAGACACCATTTTGTATACATCTGGCCCTTCATTGGACACTGTGTTAACAAACCTCCAAGCGAGCTTCAACGCCATACAACACTCCTTCCGTAGCCTCCAACTGCTCTTAAACACTAGTAAAACTAAATGCATGCTCTTCAATCGAACGCTGCTTGCACCCGCCCACCCGACTAGAATCACTACTCTCGGCGGGTCTGACCTAGAGTATGTGGACAACTACAAATACCTAGGTGTCTGGTTAGACTGTAAACTCTCCTTCCAGACTCACATTAAGAATCTCCAGTCTAAAGTTAAATCTAGAATCGGCTTCCTATTTCGCATCAAAGCCTCCTTCACTCATGCTGCCAAACATGCCCTCATAAAACTGACTATCCTACCGATCCTTGACTTTGGCGATGTCATTAACAAAATAGCCTCCAACACTCTACTCAGCAAATTGGATGTAGTCTATCACAGTGCCATCCGTTTTGTCACCAAAGCCCCATATACTACCCACCACTGTGACCTGTACGCTCTTGTTGGCTGGTCCTCACTACATATTCGTTGCCAAACCCACTGGCTCCAGGTCATCTATAAATCACTGCTAGGCAAATCTCTGTCTTATCTTAGCTCATTGGTCACCATAGCAACACCCACCCGTAGTATGCGCTCCAGCAGGTATATCTCACTAGTCATCACCAAAGCCAACACCTCCTTTGGCCGCCATTCCTTCCAGTTTTCTGCTGCAAATGACTGGAACGAACTGCAAAAATCTCTGAAGCTGGAGACTCTTATCTCCCTCACTAACTTTAAGCATCAGTTGTCAGAGCACCTTACCGATCACTGCACCTGTACACAGCCCATCTGTAATTAGCCCACCCAACTACCTCATCCCCATATTGTTATTTATTTTGCTAATTTGCACACCAGTATCTCTATTTGCACATCATCTCTTGCACATCTATCAATCCAGTGTTAATACTAATTGTAATTATTTTGCACTATGGCCTATTTATTGCCTTACCTCCATAACTTGCTACATTTGCACACACTGTATATATATTTTCTGTTGTATTTTTGACTTTATGTTTTGTTTACCCCATATGTAACTCTGTGTTTGTCACGAATACCGCCGAGGCTGCTCCTCCTCCTTGCTCGGGCAGGCTTCGGCGTTCGTCGTCCCCGGAGTACTAGCTGCCACCGTTTGATGTTTCGATGTTCGTTTGGTCATGTCTAGTTTAGTGCACCTGTTTCGTATTCTGTCCTGATTATGTCACCTATAAGTTTCCCTGTGTTATGTTTTGGAGTTGTGTGTTGTTGTCCGCATGTCGTTTGTCTGTTGGTTTATGTTGTGCTTTAGTGTTTTACGCGTTGCGCGTAGGTTTTCGCCTCCTGTGTTTTGAGGCCATTTATTTTCTGTATTGTGTATTCAGTCAAGTAAAGCTGTTTGACTTATTCGCTGTGTCCTGCACCTGACTTCACCACCACATCCACAAGTACATCGTGACAGTGTTGTTGTTTTATCTTACTGCTTTGCTTTATCTTGGCCAGGTCGCAGTTGTAAATGAGAACTTGTTCTCAACTGGCTTACCTGGTTAAATAAAGGTGAAATAAAAATGTAAATACAAATGAATGGAAGTTAGGCTAGCGAGCAAGCTTTTTAGCCAGGTAGCCTAGGACAACAACAAATAAAAGTGTGTACTGTATGACAGAGTGATATACCATTTTGTTGTGCTGGAATGTTGTTGCTGAAGAAATTGCTATCTCTTCTCTCACTCTGTTTTGGTTCATGCAGGTGACTGTGACCCTCTGGCAGAACGCCCAGAATATGTTCTGGAAGTTAAGATAGGAGACATTGCTCAATTTCTTGGGAAACTAAGCCTGCGGGATAACAGCCAGTCACTAGCAGGAACCAATCCATGTTCTGACCGACCTGTGTACTATGGTGCATTGAGTTGGTTGGAACCTCTCCAGTTAACTGTTAATAAACAATATTACATTAAACTTAAATTCATTTAAGTTTGACTTCGTGTGTCCCTGTGTTGAATTTCCACGACATCATCAACATGAAAGAAAGGAGGATGTCATTGGTGTTTCTCTACTAGTAGAGTGAGTCAACATGAAAGGGGAGGATGTCATTGGTGTTTCTCTCCTAGTAGAGTGAGTCAACATGAAAGAGGAGGATGTCATTGGTGTTTCTCTCCTAGTAGAGTGAGTCAACATGTTTTCTCTACTGGCACCAACACACACACAGAGAAATCAGACCCATGGACAGCCACATCATATTTAGCTAACGTTGATTGGACTGAATTGTTTTTGGTATCTTTCAGTTGTCACTGTATTAGACTAAGCAGAGGTGATTTAATAATGTTGAAATGTTGAAGTTGAAATGGTGCTGGAATAGTGGAGGCAGCTCCTGTTTTCTTAGTGACTTGCGTTAACTCTCCGTGGTTCTAAATCAATAGTTGTTTAGTGCATATGAACTAACAGTTTATAGAGCAAACAATGCAATTATCACAACACATAGATTGTAGAGGTTTGTCTGTCCCTCGAGGATGATGACGAATCCGGTGAACCACACAATTAAACAAGGATAGAGAGTGAAAAGGATCTGGCTACACTCATACTGTCCCTGACCCAGTGGCGGTTCCTGAAAAAATTCTCAGGGGGGGCAATTTTTCTGATGATTTAGGTGACCTACACACATTTAAAAAAAGATATGTCCAGCAACAACATGAAGACAGGGGCAGCATATAAGTCAATACCAGAAGCATTTATTGACTGATCTCAAAAGTGTTGGCTTACAAAAGCAAAATAAGTTATCACAGTAAAAATAATCAAGGGTGTTCTTTCACATTCTTCAACACTGCATAAACAATATGCATTTCCATAAAACACCTCATCTAATTGTGCCACAAAGTTGACAAGTCCAAGAAAAATACCAGGGTTGGTGGAGCCCTCAGTTTCATCTTTGCCTCGCAAAGCTAACTCAAACACTCCGCAAAACTTCACACACTGGATTAGCCGGCTGAGGATGTGGCGGTTCTTGCTAACCTCATCGTTGTGGCGGCGGACAGCTAGCCTGTATCCCTCATCCAGTTGAGTGGCAATGTTCACTCTCCCCAAAGCAGACAATCTCAAACAGCTATCCATGTGGGTCTTTGACAGCTCATGTTTCTTAATCTTTTCTGAAAGATGGTGCATGTCCGTTACACCAGTCGCTGTCCAAGCGGTGCTGTCTGCCGTGCCGCCTTCAGGGTGAAAGAGTAAGCAGGGGTAGCAGAAGACTGCATTAGCTACATCGCAGCCTGCTAGCCAGGTTTTTCGTTCGTACCAATTTTTGGAAAATCCTCAGGTGTAGGACTTTCCCCCTTTAGTAGAAACCTGTTGAATTATTAAATTTGGTCTGGGAGGTCCTAATTGTTTCGTTGCCAATTTATCTTGATTTGTTCGCCGACAAAAAGGAACTTCTTTCAAAGAGACAATCGAGTTGCACTGAACGCTAGCCATCTTGACAGTAGTACGTGAATTGATTGACGCTGCTACCCGCTCTTTTCTTAGTTACATTCATGGTTATGTTACGTATGACGAAAGCGCGTAAGTGCAAGCCCTCCCGGAACCCATAGAGATTGTATTGAAAGCTCTGATATTTGAAAAAAAAAGATTTTACATGAGAGTCTATGAGAGACTTCTGGGGCGATTTTCAACCTGACTGAAATCGCCCCAAAAGGGGCGGGGCCATTTGAAGCACGACTTTAGCCTGATTGGACATTTAGTGGCAGATCAGACGTCTAGATTAGAACACTGATAACTACTGTTGCCGTAATATAATTGATTAGAAAAAAAATCCCTTCCTTTTCCCGTTTGGCAGTGCGTCGCCCATATCGCCCTAATGAACACACCACCGCTGCCCTGACCATTATGAAAAAAGCAAATTGAACAATAAACTTCGGTGTCTCAACACTGTAACGAACTCCGTCGTTGTTCCCCAAGATCACCTCAGTCCACTCTGCGCGTAACTGGACAATATGCTTGGCGCCAAACCGTACGTGGACGCGGACAGTTCCAGAACGCGGACATGAGCAGAGCAACACAATAAACTAAACCAAGTCTTTAAAGTCGGGTACATTAGTAATATTCATGTTTTATTATGTCAAACAAAAATTATTCGTTTTCTAAAACAATATTTTGAGATCTGGGCCCATATCCAAAAAGCGTCTCAGAGTAGAAAATGTGTTGTATAAGTGCTGAGAATAAAGCCATTTTAGTCCTACTCTTATGGGTATAAATTAAAGCTATGCATGAAGCCTCTTTATTCATAAGTGTCCCCCCTAGTTGGCAGATATTTAGGACACCTCATGAGCTGTCCTAACCAGTTAAGAGGTACCAGCAGGTGTCTTGATAATAGAGACATGCAGCGAGTCAGTGGTTCCTGTGCAACATGTAATTGCTTTGGAGCAGTGGTGACCTGTCATTCAGGGCAGAGCCCCACCTGTTTAGCAGATGCTCTTACCCAGAGCGATTTACAGTAAGTGCATTTATCTTAAGATAGCTAGGTGAGACAACCAGATAATACAGTCAAATATACAGGATACGAACATTCCATTTCAGCTAAACAATGGATATATAGCGTTTTGCAATTAAAAATAATACACATCTAAAATCTATGAATTAAACATCTGAGAACAGTAATATTGAAGGTACCCATAAGCAACCATTTCTGAATAAAAAACTCATGTGAAAAATTGTGGAAATAGCATTTAGGTACCACGTTCATCTGTACAAACAATAGTACGCAAGTATAAACACCATGGGACCACGCAGCCGTCATACCGCTCAGGAAGGAGATGCGTTCTGTCTCCTAGAGATGAACGTACTTTGTTCCGAAAAGTGCAAATCAATCCCAGAACAACAGCAAAGGACCTTGTGAAGATGTTGGAGGAAACAGGTACAAAAGTATCTATATCCACAGCAAAACGAGTCCTATATTGACATAACCTGAAAGGCCGCTCAGCAAGGAAGAAGCCACTGCTCCAAAACCTCCATAAAAAAGCCAGACTACGGTTTGCAACTGCACATGGGGACAAAGATCGTACTTTTTGGAGAAACGTCCTCTGGTCTGATTAAACTAAAATAGAACTGTTTGGCCATAATGACCATCATTATGTTTGGAGGAAAAAGGGGATTGCTTGCAAGCCAAAGAACACCATCCCAACCGTGACGCACGGGGGTGGCAGCATCATGCTGTGGGGGTGCTTTGCTGCAGGAGGGACTGGTGCACTTCACAAAATAGATGGCATCATGAGGAAGGAACATGATGTGGATATATTGAAGCAACATCTCAAGACATAAGTCAGGAAGTTAAAGCTTGGTCGCAAATGGGTCTTCCAAATGGACAATGACCCCAAGCATACTTCCAAAGTTGTGGCAAAATGGCTTAAAACAACAATGTCAAGGTATTGGAGTGGCCATCACAAAGCCCTGACCTCAATCCTATAGCAAATTTGTGGGCAGAACTGAAAAAGCGTGTGCGAGCAAGGAGGCCTACATACCTGACTCAGTTACACCAGCTCTGTCAGGAGGAATGGGCCAAAATTCACCCAACTTATTGTAGTAAGCTTGTGGAAGGCTACCCGAAACGTTTGACCCAAGTTAAACAATTTAAAGGCAATGCTACCAAATACTAATTGAGTGTATGTAAACCTCTGACCCACTGGGAATGTGATTAAAGAAATAAAAGCTGAAATAAATCATTCTCTCTACTATTATTCTGACATTTCACATTCTTAAAATAAAGTGGTGATCCTAACTGACCTAAGACAGGGAATATTGACTACGATTAAATGTCAGGAATTGTGAAAAACAGAGTTTAAATGTATTTGGTTAAGGTGTATGTAAACCTCAGACTTCAACTGTATTCTTAATTCCATTCCTTAACAAAGGCCAAAACTGCTTTCAAAAGTGTTTTCCCCATGATGGCATTAAGAGTTGTTGTCCGTTGACTGCTTGAATAAACGGCCCTACAAAGGCAAAGAGCATCAACTAGAAAACAGTCCAACTGAAGACAAAAAAGGCTTTAAAGTTGTTTTTGCTGTCCAGCCAAATATGTCGTAGGTAGATAAGTGTATATGCACTGATGTATCATCTTATTATGACCACTGATCTGACCTATGACCCCTTAAATGCTGATACTGCACTCTGCCTTTGTATGACCTTAAACAGCTGTATGGGTCATGCAAAAGCAAAGTGCAGTATCTAAAAAATCTAAATGTGTTTATCCAGTTTACTTGTTGTTTTTAATGGTGTTATGTAGTTGTGTTTTCATGTTTTGAATGTTGTATTGTAGCAACCCTCAAGCTTTTTTTATCCATAAGGTAAGAACTATTTCATCACGGAGAATGTTTATACTTATGTGACTTTGTATTACTATCAATGCTGTCCTTTTCTTTATGTTAGCGAGCGTTTCAATATTTTGTTTGCTGTCTTTCTTACCATTATCTGGGTATTTGCATTTCAATGTGACTTAAACCATAATGTTTCCCCGTGATTGGGCCGTGTTTATTCTGGTGATAACTGGATCACTGGCTGTCTCATGGAGTGTGTGAGGGTGAGTGTGATGGTCGGGATGGCCTGAACTCAGAGCCTGATAGAATACCAAGGAAAACCGTAGTAACTGCAGTAGAACATGGTGGAACAAAGCCAGATGGCAGTAACCTCACTTACTGCTGTTTCCTTGGTTTTTACTGGGATTTTGTAGTTACATCAAATTAGACCCTCCATTTTCTCTGAAACAGAAGATAATTGAACCAGGACACTTTGTCACAAGATATAACAGATACTATGAAGCCTGATTTAGGTCTGAACTCATCTTTGACCAAATGTGTAGCAGCAGTTTGCAATTGTACGGCAGAATAGCTGTGTACATAATCCTAATACCTCTTCACGGACTACATTTGAACACTTGAACAGTGTCGTCTGTTAGGGTGTGAACTGGTATGGTAAGATTACCTAGTGGGGCCAGTAACTGAAAGGTTGCTGGAACAAAATCCTGAGCAGTCAAGGTAAATATCTGTCTGTGCCCTTAAGCAAGGCACTTACACCTGATTTGCTCCAGGGGCGCTGTACTACTGTGGCTGACCCTGTAAAACAACACATTTCACTGCATCTATCCGGTGTCTGTGACAATACATTTAAAAATATTTTATTTATTTATTACAACAGTTAATTTAACAATGCTGGTTATAAATCTTGTTGACATTCATCCAAGGACACCTTGACTTGCATTACACTCTCACTCCAGAAAAATATTCTCATGAAATCATATGACTCATTGCTAGAGAAAAGGATTCCTGTGAACGCGGCCTGCTACAAGCAGGAAACCAGTTATGGATGTGTGATCTATCTTGGCATCTTTTTGGGGTAACCACATTGGAACATTCCAACATTCATCTTTAAGGACATGAACTGGCAGAACAGGTTTCAGCAAAGTATGGAGTCATTGTTTTCAGGAGGGTGTCTCCATGGCGATAGGAGGGACAGGAGGCAGACTAAGGGCAAGGGCAGCCACCTGAACTACTGCCCTACAAAGGCAAGAGCAGTCTACGCAAACAGTGAATCTGAGAAAAATGGCTTTAAAGTTGGGTTTTTTGTCCAATCATATCAACCATGACCACTGATCTAACCTATGACCCCTTAAATGCTGATACTGCACTCAGCCTTTTTATGACCTTAAACAGCTATATGGGTAATGCAGAAGCAAAGTGCAGTATGTAGAAATCTAAATGTGTTTATCCAGCTTTCTTGTTGTTTTTCTGTTTGATGGAAAAAGTTTGAGTGTTGTAATTATATTCCAACTGTATTTAATGGTGTTATGTAGTCGTGTTTTCATGTTTTCAATGTTGTATTGGAGTAGGCCTAACCCTCACCAATATTTCTGGTGATGGAGAGAGACACCAGACATGATGAGAGACATCAATAGACAACACAGAGAAAGTGATGGACAGAGACACCAGACAAGACACAGAGACGGCAACAGAAGAATATGATATGATGGAGAGAGACACCAGACAAGACACAGAGACAGCAACAGAATAATAGGATATGATGGAGAGAGACACCAGACAAGACACAGAGACAGCAACAGAATATGATATGATGGAGAGAGACACCAGACAAGACACAGAGACAGCAACAGAAGAATAGGATATGATGGAGAGAGACACCAGACAAGACACAGAGACAGCAACAGAAGAATAGGATATGATGGAGAGAGACACCAGACAAGACACAGAGACAGCAACAGAATATGATATGATGGAGAGAGACACCAGACAAGACACAGAGACAGCAACAGAAGAATATGATATGATGGAGAGAGACACCAGACAAGACACAGAGACAGCAACAGAAGAATAGGATATGATGGAGAGAGACACCAGACAAGACACAGAGACAGCAACAGAAGAATAGGATATGATGGAGAGAGACACCAGACAAGACACAGAGACAGCAACAGAATATGATATGATGGAGAGAGACACCAGACAAGACACAGAGACAGCAACAGAAGAATATGATATGATGGAGAGAGACACCAGACAAGACACAGAGACAGCAACAGAAGAATAGGATATGATGGAGAGAGACACCAGACAAGACACAGAGACAGCAACATAAGAATAGGATATGATGGAGAGAGACACCAGACAAGACACAGAGACAGCAACAGAAGAATAGGATATGATGGAGAGAGACACCAGACAAGACACAGAGACAGCAACAGAAGAATAGGATATGATGGAGAGAGACACCAGATAAGACACAGAGACAGCAACAGAAGAATAGGATATGATGGAGAGAGACACCAGACAAGACACAGAGACAGCAACAGAAGAATAGGATATGATGGAGAGAGACACCAGACAAGACACAGAGACAGCAACAGAAGAATAGGATATGATGGAGAGAGACACCAGATAAGACACAGGGACAGCAACAGAAGAATAGGATATGATGGAGAGAGACACCAGACAAGACACAGAGACAGCAATAGAAGAATAGGATATGATGGAGAGAGACACCAGACAAGACACAGAGACAGCAACAGAAGAATAGGATATGATGGAGAGAGACACCAGACAAGACACAGAGACAGCAACAGAAGAATATGATATGATGGAGAGAGACACCAGATAAGACACAGAGACAGCAACAGAAGAATAGGATATGATGGAGAGAGACACCAGACAAGACACAGAGACAGCAACAGAAGAATAGGATATGATGGAGAGAGACACCAGATAAGACACAGGGACAGCAACAGAAGAATAGGATATGATGGAGAGAGACACCAGACAAGATACAGAGACAGCAACAGAAGAATAGGATATGATGGAGAGAGACACCAGATAAGACACAGGGACAGCAACAGAAGAATAGGATATGATGGAGAGAGACAGAACAGGCCATAACAGAAGAAAATAGACACAGGAGACAGTAACAAAATGGAACCTGAGACAGCAACAGACAAGACACAGATAGCAACAGACAAGACACAGACAACAGACAAGACACAGACAGCTAAATTCAATTTACAGACAGCAACAGACAAGACATAGACAACAACAGACAAGACACAGAGAAAGTGACAGAAGAGGGCAGATGGAGAGAGAACCAAGGTTGGTTGAGCAGAAGAGGGCAGACAAGAGAGACAGCAACAGAAGAGGGGAGACAAGAGAGACAGCAACAGAAGGGGGGAGACAAGAGAGACAGCAACAGAAGAGGGGAGACAAGAGAGACAGCAACAGAAGAGGGGAGACAAGAGAGACAGCAACAGAAGAGGGGAGACAAGAGCGACAGCAACAGAAGAGGGGAGACAAGAGAGACAGCAACAGAAGGGGGGAGACAAGAGAGACAGCAACAGAAGAGGGGAGACAAGAGAGACAGCAACAGAAGAGGGGAGACAAGAGAGACAGCAACAGAAGAGGGGAGACAAGAGAGACAACAACAGAAGAGGGCAGACAAGAGAGACAGCAACAGAAGAGGGGAGACAAGAGAGACAGCAACAGAAGAGGGGAGACAAGAGAGACAGCAACAGAAGAGGGCAGACAAGAGAGACAGCAACAGAAGACAGAGAAAGTAATGGAGAGAGGCAGAGGAGGGGAGATCAGACAGTAGACTGTATCACTTAAAGCTGCTCTATAGATTATAATTACTGCACAGTGAGTGTGTGTGTTTGGGGGGGGGGGGGGGGGGGGGGGGAGATGTGTGTGTGTGTGTGTCTGTGAGTGTGTGTGTGTGAGAGAGAGTAAATAATGGTAAAACAGCATTATAATGATAGTCATACAATGTAAAATATTTCTTAAGTATAAACATTCTCCATGATGAAATAACCTTAGGCCTACTATAATACAACATTGAAAACATGAAAACACGACTACATAACACCATTAAATACAGTTGGAAGGTAGTAACAACTATCAAACAGTTTCCATCAAACAGATAAACAACAAGAAAGTTGGATCAACAGATTTAGATTTCTTGATGCTGCACTTTGCCGTTGCATTACCCATATACTTGTTTAAGGTCATACAAAGGCAGAGTTCAGTATCAGCATTTTAGGGGTCATAGGTCAGATCAGTGGTCATGGTTGATATGCACGGACATTTGCGTAGACTGCTCTTTGCCTTTGTAGGGCAGTAGTTCAGGCGGCTTCCCTTGCCCTTTAGTCTGCCTCCTGTCCCTTCTATCGCCATGGAGACACCTTCCTGAAAACAATGACTCCATACTTCATGTCCTTAAAGATTAGAATGTTCCAATGTGGTTGGCCAAAAAGATGACAAGATAGATCACACATTCATCATTCAGGGTTTCTATCAAACAGAAATGTCACATTTCTGGTTTGTCCATACCTTGTTTCCTGCTTGTAGCAGTGTGCGTTTACAGGAATCCTTTTCTCTAACTATAAGTCACATGATTTCATGAGAATATTTTTCTGCAGTAAGAGGGTAATGCAAGTCAAGGTGTCCTTGGATCAACGTCAACAAGAGTTATAACCAGCATTGTTAAATTAACTGTTGGAATTGCAAAAATATATAAATGTTTTTATTGTCAGATACACCGGATAGGTGCAGTGAAATGTGTTGTTTTACAGGGTCAGCCATAGTAGTATAGCACCCATGAAGCAAGTTAGTGTGAAGTGCCTTGCTTAAGGGCACATCAACAGATTTTCACATTGACGGCTCGGATATTCGAACCTGCAACCTTTCAGTTACTGGCCCAACATTCTAACCACTAGGTAATCTTACCATACCATACCAGGTCCCGCCCTAAAAGAAGACAATGTTTAAGTGTTCAAATGTAGTCCATGAAGAGGTATTAGGATTATGTGCACAGCTATTCTGCCGTACAATTGCAAACTGCTGCTACACATTTGGTCAAAGATGAGTTCAGACCTAAATCAGGCTTCATAGTATCTGTTATATCTTGTGACAAAGTGTCCTGATTCAATTATCTTCAGTTTCAGAGAAAATGGAGGGTAAAATTTGATGCAACTACTAAATCCCAGTAAAAACCAAGGAAACAGCAGTAAGTGAGGTTACTGCCATCTGGCTTTGTTCCACCATGTTCTACTGCAGTTACTACGGTTTTCCTTGGTATTCTATCAGGCTCTGAGTTCAGGCCATCCCGACCATGACACTCACCCTGACACACTCCATGAGACAGCCAGTGATCCAGTTATCACCAGAATAAACATGGCACAATTCCGCTGAAGAATTTTGGATAACTTTGGTCATAAAATCAGTCTTTTCCAAAACGGAGTTTAGTGAGACTTGTGGTTGTGACTGCATCACAACGTAAATGAAGGTTGCCCACATGCCCACACCAAGTAATAATCAATTCAGAATGCAACTGCACGCGACCCAATCGTAATGCCTGTGGTAAATTTGGGTTGACTTTGGATATCCCTATGGGGCTAGTTAGGGACCATCAGTAAATTACACCATGTACATGGGACAACATGTTAAAATTCCAATAGCTCCAAATTTGGATTGCAAAACTAAAGAGAGACATCAGACAAGACACAGAGACAGCAACAGAAGAATATGATATGATGGAGAGAGACACCAGACAAGACACAGAGACAGCAACAGAAGAATAGGATATGATGGAGAGAGACACCAGACAAGACACAGAGACAGCAACAGAAGAATAGGATATGATGGAGAGAGACATCAGACAAGACACAGAGACAGCAACAGAAGAATAGGATATGATGGAGAGAGACACCAGAGAAGACACAGAGACATCAACAGAAGAATAGGATATGATGGAGAGAGACACCAGACAAGACACAGAGACAGCAACAGAAGAATAGGATATGATGGAGAGAGACACCAGACAAGACACAGAGACAGCAACAGGATAATAGGATATGATGGAGAGAGACACTAGACAAGATGAAAGACATCAATAGACGACACAGAGAAAGTGATGGAGAGACAGAGGAGGGGAGAACACACAGTAGACTATCACTAAAAGCTGATATAGGGATTCTAATTACTGCACTGTGTGTGTGTGTGTGAGAGAGAGAGAGAGAGAGAGAGAGAGAGAGAGAGAGAGAGAGAGAGAGAGAGAGAGAGAGAGAGAGAGAGAGAGAGAGAGAGAGAGAGAGAGAGGGGGGGGGGGGGAGGAGAGAGAGAGAGAGAGAGACAGAGACAGAGAGAGAGAGGAGAGAGAGAGAGAGAGAGAGAGAGAGAGAGAGAGAGAGAGAGAGAGAGAGAGAGAGAGAGAGAGAGAGAGAGAGAGAGAGAGAGAGAGGAGAGGGGGGGGGGGGAGAGAGAGAGAGAGAGAGGGGACAGAGACAGAGAGAGAGAGAGAGAGAGAGAGAGAGAGAGAGAGAGAGAGAGAGAGAGAGAGAGAGAGAGAGAGAGAGAGAGAGGGGGGGGAGAGAGAGAGAGAGAGAGAGAGAGAGAGAGAGAGAGAGAGAGAGAGAGAGAGAGAGAGAGAGAGAGAGAGAGAGAGAGAGAGAGAGAGAGAGAGAGAGAGAGAGAGAGAGAGAGAGAGAGAGAGAGAGAGAGAGAGAGAGAGAGAGAGAGAGAGAGAGAGAGAGAGAGAGAGAGAGAAAGAGTGTTTAGGTACTGTGGGATTATTTAATCAGTTTGGCTCATTGGACAGGTCAGAGTCTATATTTGAAGTTCTTGAGTGGTTTTTGGCAATACACTGGACCCTCCTACTGGCTGTGGGCTAAGCCACCGATGTCTTCAAATCCTAGGGTAGAGAGGAGCTGCTACCCCTGGGGAGAGAGGAGCTGCTACCCCTGGGGAGAGAGGAGCTGCTACCCCTGGGGAGAGGGGAGCTGCTACCCCTGGGGAGAGAGGAGCTGCTACCCCTGGGGAGAGAGGAGCTGCTACCCCTGGGGAGAGAGGAGCTGTTACCCCTGGGGAGAGAGGAGCTGTTACCCCTGGGGAAAGAGGAGCTGATACCCCTGGGGAGAGAGGAGCTGCTACCCCTGGGGAGAGAGGAGCTGCTACCCCTGGGGAGAGAGGAGCTGCTACCCCTGGGGAGACAGGAGCTGATACCCCTGGGGAGAGAGGAGCTGCTACCCCTGGGGAGAGAGGAGCTGATACCCCTGGGGAGAGAGGAGCTGCTACCCCTGGGGAGAGAAGAGCTGCTACCCCTGGGGAGAGAGGAGCTGCTACCCCTGGGGAGAGAGGAGCTGTTACCCCTGGGGAGAGAGGAGCTGTTACCCCTGGGGAGAAAGGAGCTGCTACCCCTGGGGAGAGAGGAGCTGCTACCCCTGGGGAGAGAGGAGCTGATACCCCTGGGGAGAGAGGAGCTGCTACCCCTGGGGAGAGATGAGCTGATACCCCTGGGGAGAGAGGAGCTGATACCCCTGGGGAGAGAGGAGCTGATACCCCTGGGGAGAGAGGAGCTGCTACCCCTGGGGAGAGAGGAGCTGCAACGAAGTGAGACTGCGACCCTGCTCGGGAAGAGCTTAATGACTGGTGATTGTTGGGGCACGTTTGGCAGGAGCTTCAGTGATGAAGACTGCTGAACTTGCTGATGTTTCACAATATGCCATGGCCGTCTCAGTCACCAGGTCTCAACCCAATGGAAGACAACCATCAACAAAACACTCAATTATGGAATTTCTTGTGGAAGAATGATGTCACATCCCTCCAATAGAGTTCAAGATACTTTTTTTTCTTTTTTCTTTTTTCAACCTTGACAATAAACATGTTAATGAACCACAAACACTTGATGTTTAGGGATGGCACACACATAGGGAGACAGTTTGCGTTGCTTCCCACATATGCACCTAGGAAGATGTAGTGTTTCTCAACCTGTCATTTTACATAATGTTGCAAGACACATACCATCAAATGAATCCATAGACTTTTGTCCATATTTACAGAAGGCTGTCATTTCACAAATTGTTCCTATATTGAAAGGACATAGGGAAAATAAAGTCAAATATTTCAATACAAAATAATAAAAACAATCACAGCATTACTCAGTCTTAATGTATTTTAACCATATTAACCTGTTTAATCAAATTGTTTTCATTTGGAACACTAAATCAGAACTACATTTGGAGTTCCAGACAATTGTAGAATGTATGCCAAGGCACATTGTAAGAGCTATAAAGAGACAGGGAGTGGGAGAGAGAACAGGTAGAACCTGATATGGAAATGAGCAGAACAAACTAAAGGAACTTTCCACGACCGAATGATCATTCCAGACTCTACTTCTATTGAGAGACATAGAAAAGGTAAGACGACGATTGTTATGATATTAATATAGTTGATGATATTGTTATGTGTATTAATATAGTTGATGATATTGTTATGTGTATTAATATAGTTGATGATATTGTTATGTGTATAATATAGTTCATGATATTGTTATGTGTATTAATATAGTTGATGATATTGTTATGTGTATTAATATAGTTGATGATATTGTTATGTGTATTAATATAGTTGATGATATTGTTATGTGTATTAATATAGTTGATGATATTGTTATGTGTATTCATATAGTTGATGATATTGTTATGTGTATTAATATAGTTGATGATATTGTTATGTGTATTAATATAGTTGATTATATGTTTTGTGGACAGTGTTATAATAGGCCTACTCTCCTTAACATGTTTTGGATATAAATTAGATGCGTAGGGTGAATTCGTTCTGTTTCCATCTGAGTGCCCCAGGGTGATCGCTCTTACACTATCTAGAATCTAAAAGGGTTCTTTGGCTTTCCCCATAGGAGAACCCTTTGTAGAACCCTTTTTGGTCCTAGGTAGAACCCTTTTGGGTTCCATGAAGAATCCTTTCCACAGAGGGTTCTACATGGAAGCCAGAAGGGTTCTACCTGGAACCCAAAAGCGTTCTCCTATGGGGACAGCCAGAGGACCCTTTTGGAACTCTTTTTTCTAAGAGTGTACTGTATCATAGGTCTATAGACTTGTCTTCTCAAAACAGGCTTAAAACACAACAAGCAACAACATATTCTCTTTCTAATCTACTGTTAACTCTTTTCACTCAGGAAGGTATGTTGTGTGAAAGAGAGACAAATAAATACTGTGGAAAGACTAACAACAACTTACAGTTCCTCAAAACAGGTTGTGTGTGTTCATTAGTGCCCACCGTAGCAAAACGTTTGGCAACGTAAACTGTTTAGGTCACCTTGTACAGCGTTTGGAGAAAACCGTTTATGCAACATTTTAAAACTGTTGGCTGCGGTGTAAACTAATGAATACGACCCAGGTAGTAGCCTACAACTCGGCTGTTGATGCCTGCCTCATGCTGAAACCTGAACTTAGCCTGAGGGGTGGACTATGATGCCAGCTAGATATACTGGTTTTCTAAAGTTAGCTTCAGTTAGCTTCACATTCCAGCTCAGGCCTCACCCATAAGAATACACAGAGTGCTAGTCATCAGGAAGGTGCTCTCTCAGCACAACAGTAGATATCTAAATGACTTGACATGTTCTGGTTGTGAATTCAGGCTACAAGGTGAGAATCCTGCCAGGAATGATTGTAAAGTGTGTAGAGAAATGTAATGTATGGTGTAATTTTAGTACAGTGAATGGAAGTAAAACACTCAGACCTAACAGTCTACTTCTACTGAGACAGGTTTGTGTCAGTCTAATCATACAAAATGGAGCTAACTGAACATGGGCAAGTCAAATTCAATATATCAATATTCAAGACTCAACCTTTGCAGAATCAGAATCACCTTTATTCGCCAAGTACATTTGCACATACATATGTAGGATCTTAATTTGAGCCAGTTTGCTACAGCAGGAAAATATTCCTGCAGCAACAGGAAATGTGAATTATTATATTAATTATAATTAATTGACATTTTTGTAGCGGTTGATACATTTATATTAAGCGAAACTCAAGTCTGGCATTTCTAACTGGAAATTACAAACTTCAGAAGCCCTTTAAAACCTCAAATACACTACAAGTTTTACATTTCTTGCATTGCGGGAAAGTTATTCTGCAGTGGGGGGGTGATCAAATTAAGATCCTACATCTGTACACATAATTCTACATGGTGATAGTGACAGACAACATTTAGAGACAGAATGCAGACCGAAGAGTTTACACAAATGTCTGTACAACATTATACACAACTAGGAAGAGTGAGCATAGAGCTATAAGAGAATGAACAGTGGATATACAGATATACAGTACAGTGGATATACAGTTGATATACAGATATACAGTAAAGTGGGAATACAGTTGATATACAGATATACAGTACAGTGGGAATACAGTTGGTATACAGATATACAGTACAGTGGGAATACAGTTGGTATACAGATATACAGTACAGTGGGAATACAGTTGGTATACAGATATACAGTACAGTGGGAATACAGTTGATATACAGATATACAGTACAGTGGGAATACAGTTGATATACAGATATACAGTACAGTGGGAATACAGTTGGTATACAGATATACAGTACAGTGGGAATACAGTTGATATACAGATATACAGTACAGTGGATATACAGTTGATATACAGATATACAGTACAGTGGGAATACAGTTGATATACAGATATACAGTACAGTGGGAATACAGTTGGTATACAGATATACAGTACAGTGGGAATACAGTTGATATACAGATATACAGTACAGTGGGAATACAGTTGATATACAGATATACAGTACAGTGGGAATACAGTTGGTATACAGATATACAGTACAGTGGGAATACAGTTGATATACAGTGGATGTCCACATTTACAGTATCAGTATAAATATATCTAAGAGAGATGAACAGAGTGCTAATGCAGTATAGTTCAGTTATTTTGTGTACAGTTCAGAGATGGCTTGATGTGGTGAGCAGCATAGAGTGTATAGTCCTTTAGTCTCTATGGACCAGATGGTAGTGTACAATTCAGAGATGGCTTGATGTGGTGAGCAGCATAGAGTGTATAGTCCTTTAGTCTCTATGGGCCAGATGGTAGTGTACAGTTCAGAGATGGCTTGATGTGTTGTGCAGCATAGAGTGTATAGTCCTTTAGTCTCTATGGGCCAGATGGTAGTGTACAGTTCAGAGATGGCTTGATGTGGTGTGCAGCATAGAGTGTATAGTCTTTTAGTCTCTATGGGCCAGATGGTAGTGTACAGTTCAGAGATGGCTTGATGTGGTGTGCAGTATAGAGTGTATAGTCCTTTAGTCTCTATGGGCCAGATGGCCAGTTGGTGAGGGCCACAGCATGGGGAAAGAAACTGTTCAGATGGGGGTCTATAACATCCAATCATTTAGGTTTACAGCAGCTGACAGATGCAACGTTATTGCTAATAACTCAAATTACCTTATTTAGATAAAAACATAATCTCTGTACAGATGTAGGATCTGAATTTGATCACCCTAGTTGCAGGATAACTAAAACCTGTTGTCTATTTGAGTGTATTTAAGCTTTAATAAAGGTTTCTGATGATGATCAATTCCATTTTTCTATTATAAAATTGTTCATTAATTATAATCCACATAATAATGCAAATGTCCTGTTGCTGCAGGATTATTTTCCTGCTGTAGCAAACTGGCTAAAATTAAGATCCTACATCTGTAGCAATACACCTCTCTTTGATGTACATGGCTATATCAGGATTGACTTTTGACCATTTGACATCTTTTATTTACTGTTGTTTAGGCTGGTTGAATGAGTCGCCTATAAAAGCTACTTCATCTGCAAGAGAACAGGCGGCTGCACCAGCGACTGTAAGAAGTTATGTGATTTCCTCATATGAACGTGAAAGTAAGTGTGTAGCCTACGCAGTTACACAATGGCTGTTGAAGCTGTGGCACGTATTTCTCGGTAACATTAGAAGTCGGATGAATGTGTTGATATGTAGGAAAGACGGGCAGACTCTCGTAGGTCTAGGCTAAACTACAAACTATTATAAGGTTAGGTCGACGTCAGACATTCAATAGTCAGAGTAGGTTTGAGCTATGATCACTTATCATGCTGACAAACCTGATGGTCTCCGTTTGAAATGGTGTGTAAAATACAATGCCTAGGCTACAAGCTCTGTCCTGCTACTGTTAGGTCTATAACGTTATGGGAACTGATCTGAACAGGTTTAGACTGGTCATCTAGGCTATAGCTGAGGTCAGTGGTGATTGTAGCATGTCAATCTTGGTGGGGCAAAACATAAATAAAGGGCGATGCATGCCAGCAAAGCCACTCCACAACACAACACAACACTAAACAATACATTCATTGCACTATAACGGTGAGAAACGGTGACCACAAACTGTTAGGGCCTACATAAAGCAGAGTCCCAACAGCAGAGTCCCAACAGCAGAGTCCCAACAGCAGAGTCCCAACAGCAGAGTCCCATCAGCAGAGTCCCAACTGCAGAGTCCCAACAGCAGAGTCCCAACTGCAGAGTCCCAACAGCAGAGTCCCAACAGCAGAGTCCCAACAGCAGAGTCCCAACAGCAGAGTCCCAACAGCAGAGTCCCAACAGCAGAGTCCCAACAGCAGAGTCCCAACAGCAGAGTCCCAACAGCAGAGTCCAAACAGCTGTCCTATCATTTCTCTTCATTATTTCTCTTCATATGACAAGGATTAAAAAGGATTTGCCTGTAGATTGTCGACTTGATTCATGATGATGACTGCTGGCTAAGATTTTGAAAGTATGATGTTGACATGATCAGTCCAATCAAAGCTACTGTAGATATAATGTGATTTGATGTCATTTTATCTGTTGGCCAATGGCCTTCTTGTATGGGCACTTCTAATGTAACTCTGTGGCAGCACCCAAGGGGCTTGACTTTTCTAGCTCTACCCTTAGACTTGGCAGTGACGTAGTGTCCCCATGAGTGACAGAACAGTGAGCCAATCACGGCGCAGCGCTCCGTATTTTCCGCTGGCCGCACCACCACCACAGAAAGCACTGAGCTAGGCTGAAACACCTGCATTTTGGAGCTGCCTTACTCAAGAAAACAAAAAAGAGACCAAGTTTTTTTGCGGCTTTATTAACTCAATTATATATATATTTATTTATTTTAAATGTTTTGCAAACTGATATGTGACACGTATTAATGCCAAAATAACATGCAAAACAGGAAAGGCCACCTGCCCTGAATGACGGGTTGCTGGTTGAGAGAATGCCAAGAGTGTGCAAAGCTGTCATCAAGGCAAAGGGTGGCTATTTGAAGAATCTCAAATATAAAATATATTTTGATTTGTTTAACACTTTTTTGGTTACTAAATGATTCTATATGTGTTATTTCATAGTTTGATGTCTTCACTATTATTCTACAATGTAGAAAATAGTAAAAATAAAGACAAACCCTTGAATGTGTTCTAAAACTTTTGACCGGTAGTGTATATATTTTTTACATTGTTAGCAAACTGATATGTGACATGTATTAATGCCACAATAACATGCAAAACAGGAAAGGCCACCTGCCCTGAATGACGGGTCGCCACTTGTTGAGGTATAGACCTTGATCTGCTTTACACAACAACAAAAAAACGGTTATACATTATAACCTAGTCTACATTCTCAGATACGTTTAGAAAAGAACAGATTCAAAGATAATAAATGGCCGACTTTTAATGAATAAAAATAAGTGTGTGACATGGCCTTGTGTTGCTGCACTGTCTATAACTACCTTAACAAACAGTGACTTATTATTATTATTATTGACAGTTAACATGGAGAAGAGATGTCACAACCAGATGTTCATTTGATTGCATTAAATAGCCTGACTGTTTCAATATGTCTGTTAGTAAATGTTTTATAAGAGATAATTAATAAATTATAACAATTTACATTAAAGAAGTACTGTGTTAACTACAACCAACATGTTGGATCTCTGTTTAGGGGTCAGTTCTCTAAAATGAGTCTCTCAGCGGAGAGAGAGGAGGGGGGCCCTGCCTCTAAAATGAGTCTCTCTGGGGAACATGACACCAAAGATAAGAGGTGAGATGACAATTTTGTTTAAGAATTATTATTTAATCAGAAATGGTTGCTTATGGGTACCTTCAATATTACTGTTCTCCGATGTTTAATTCATAGATTTTAGATGTATTTAATTATTATTATTTTTATTGCAAAACGCTATATATCCAATGTTTAGCTGAAATGGAATGTTCGTATCCTGTATATTTGACTGTATTATCTGGTTGTCTCACCTAGCTATCTTAAGATGAATGCACTTACTGTAAATCGCTCTGGGTAAGAGCATCTGCTAAACAGGTGGGGCTCTGCCCTGAATGACAGGTCACCACTGCTCCAAAGCAATTACATGTTGCACAGGAACCACTGACTCGCTGCATGTTTCTATTATCAAGACACCTGCTGGTAACTCTTAACTGGTTAGTACAGCTCATGAGGTGTCCTAAATATCTGCCAACTAGGTGGGACACTTATGAATAAAGAGGCTTCATGCATAGCTTTAATTTATACCCATAAGAGTAGGACTAAAATGGCTTTATTCTCAGCACTTATACGACAAATTTTTTACTCTGCGACGCTTTTTGGATATGGGCCCAGATCTCAAAACATTGTTTTAAAAAACGAATCATTTTGTTTTACATAATAAAAAATGAATATTACTAATGTAAGCCACTGTAAAGACTGGGTTTAGTTTATTGTGTGGCTCTACTCATGTCCGCGTTCTGAAACTGTCCGCGTCCCCGTACAGAACTGTCCGCGTCCACGTACGGTTTGGCGCCAAACATATTGTCCAGTTACGCGCAGAGTGGTCTGAGGTGATGTTGGGAAATAACGACGGAGTTCGTTATAGTGTTGAGACACCGAAGTTTATTGTTCAATTTGCTTTTTTGCTTAATGGTCAGTGACAGTATGAGTGTAGCCAGATCCTTTTCACTCGCTATCCTTGTTTCATCTTGTGGTTCACCGGATTCGTCACCATCCTCGAGGGACAGACGAACGACCTGCTAGTTAGCCAAGCTAGTCGGTACAGCTAGCTAAGCTAGCTACTCTACCAGCAGCATCCTAGTTATCCTAGCTACCACTAAATCATCACCGGCTGCCTGCATTTCTTGTGGACCGATGGAGCTCCCTGGTTGTTTCTTCCACCTGTTAAATACCGTGGAGGGCTTCTCCCTCTCTCGTTGACGGATGCTGGCTACCTACCATCCCTCTGTCCGGTTCTCCTCTTCACTAGATGGACGGTAACTTTAGTGTTTAACCCCTCTGTGTCCAAGGACTGAACTTTTTGAATATTATTTTCGGGGCGCCTCAAGTTACATGTTTTACAAAGTTTATTTCTGATATAATTAGTTCATTGCATCCGCCATGGAGCCCAGTTTCATAATATTACCTTATGTTCCTGGTTATGAAGTAATCTCGAAAAAACAGGCCTTATGTTTGGTATTTTTCACCCTACCAGCTCCTATTAGTTCTATTGAGCTCCGTGACACCGACTCGCCTTCAGAACGTTCTATTCCCAGCCCATTGTTCTGCGTCACAATGCCAGCTTCACTATTGTTATCAATGAGACCTGCCTGCGTTAACCCTGTAGGTTTACCTCAGGTAACTTATTATTACCAAGGTTACGGCTACTTGGTGATCATTAACTCTGTAGGTTTACCTCAGGTAACTTATTATTACCACGGTTACAGCTACTTGGTGAGCATTAACCCTGTATGTTTACCTCAGGTAACTTATTATTACCAAGGTTACAGCTACTTGGTGAGCGTTAACCCTGTAGGTTTACCTCAGGTAACTTATTATTACCAAGATTACAGCTACTTGGTGAGCATTAACCCTGTATGTTTACCTCAGGTAACTTATTATTGCCAAGGTTACAGCTACTTGGTGAGCGTTAACCCTGTAGGTTTACCTCAGGTAACTTATTATTAACAAGGTTACGGCTACTTGGTGAGCGTTAACCCTGTAGGTTTACCTCAGGTAACTTATTATTAACAAGGTTACGGATACTTGGTGAGCGTTAACCCTGTAGGTTTACCTCAGGTAACTTATTATTACCAAGGTTACAGCTACTTGGTGAGCGTTAACCCTGTAGGTTTACCTCAGGTAACTTATTATTACCAAGGTTACAGCTACTTGGTGAGTGTTAACCCTGTAGGTTTACCTCAGATAACTTATTATTACCAATGTTTCAGCTACTTGGTGAGCGTTAACCCTGTAGGTTTACCTCAGGTAACTTATTATTACCAAGGCTACAGCTACTTGGTGAGCGTTAACCCTGTAGGTTTACCTCAGGTAACTTATTATTAACAAGGTTACGGCTACTTGGTGAGCGTTAACCCTGTAGGTTTACCTCAGGTAACTTATTATTAACAAGGTTACGGCTACTTGGTGAGCGTTAACCCTGTAGGTTTACCTCAGGTAACTGATTATTACCAAGGTTACGGCTACTTGGTGAGCGCGGAACACTGTTCACCTGAGTACATGTTGTGGTCACCTATAGTGAGGTGAGACACAGTTTTAGAGGTGATGGCTTGCGGATAGCCATTTAACATTAAACATGTTCTGGTCATGGTTAACCATATTTGTTTTAAGAAAAAAGTGTACAATCTAAACAAAACGCAAGTCCCTGTCCTCTTTTTCAAGATGTGGCCAATTTAAACAGCCAGAAGACATTTTTTTATGAAGAAATAACAATTTTTTGGACGACTTGTTGTTTCTAAATGGCTGCTGGGTAATTTGATAATTTGATATGCATCGAAATCTTCGTTCATAGGCATCAAATTGAGCGAATGCTGCGCAGGTTCACTGAGTTGCAAACCAAATGGATATAATGGGGTGATTGTTGTCTAATCGGGTGGTCTAGCTAATGGATTTGTAGATCAGACGCAGTTGCTACCTCAGATTATGAGCCTAAGCCTAGCAAGTGTCATGAAGTGTCAGGTCTCCTGCAGTGGTCTAAGGCCACTACAGATCCTGGTTCGAATCCAGACTGTTGTAGCCGGCCGCGACCGGGAGACCCATGACAAAAAAAAAATTGTACATGTGATGAATGAGTTATGTAGTACCCACATACGGCCACAAGGAGGAGCAAGAGTGCCATAAACCCATACTGTTTTTTGCCATATAAACACTAAACCTAACAATCAATCAAATGTATTTATAAAGCTCTTTTTACACCAGCAGATGTCACAAAGTGCTATACAGAAACTCTAACCCTACTTATAACCTATTTTAGCATACAATTATAGTATTATTTTGTTACTCAAAACCTGTCTAAGCGTTTTGCTTTTTTTTTTTTAATTAGTTATTTTATGATATTTATTATTGCAAGGCAGAACACTTAGACACATTTGTGTTATTTTTCTAATATGGTTTGAATTGGGTGACCTAGTAACCTCTGTGTGAAAGTCCAGCAATTGCCATGGGATAGGTGGGGCAGGTTTGAGACTGATCAAAGGAATTAACAAGAAAAATACACTTTATTTTTCAGCTGCCTCACTAATGTCCGTACGTAAATTAATAACTTGTAATGCTAAATATTTCCAATAGATGGCAGCATAAGACCATGAAGCATCAGTTATAGGCTACAAGCAGCAATATGTTTGACATAAAATAGCATGCAACCAAATACTATATGTCCCATGTCTAAAATGGTCACTCATTACTTTAGTTAGCTATATATCTCGTATTAGGCCTGTGATGCTTTTGGAAGAGCAATTAAATAGTGACTATAGCAGGTGTTAAACCCCGGGTAAATAATCACTAGTCAGATGCTCCAACCTCAACCCTAATATACATGCATTATGAAATATCTAATATTGCGATTAAACAACCTCGGAATAGATAAGACAAGAGTGCGTCTTCCAGCCGGCCAATAAATTACATCATGTAACCCTCCCGGTAAGCAAATGTACCTCAACATGCCCCTCGCTTGTGCTAGAAGGCAGAGTGCTCGCTGCCGCTGACGGCACAAGCTTTTAGGAGTAAATAACCTATAGAGTAATAATAAACATCACAGTAATCTGTTAAATGCTTTTTCAGTCAGAACTACTTATTTCTCTGAGAGTGAGGTAGATATATATTAATACTGTGTAAAACCTAGCAGTACTACTTATTTCTCTGAGAGTGAGGCAGATATATATTAATACTGTGTAAAACCTAGCAGTACTACTTATTTCTCTGAGAGTGAGGCAGATATATTAATACTGTGTAAAACCTAGCAGTACTACTTATTTCTCTGAGAGTGAGGCAGATATATATTAATACTGTGTAAAACCTAGCAGTACTACTTATTTCTCTGAGAGTGAGGTAGATATATATTAATACTGTGTAAAACCTAGCAGTACTACTTATTTCTCTGAGAGTGAGGCAGATATATATTAATACTGTGTAAAACCTAGCAGTACTACTTATTTCTCTGAGAGTGAGGCAGATATATATTAATACTGTGTAAAACCTAGCAGTACTACTTATTTCTCTGAGAGTGAGGAAGATATATTATTACAGTGTAAAACCTAGCAGTACTACTTATTTCTCTGAGAGTGAGGCAGATATATATTATTACTGCGTAAAACCTAGCAGTACTACTTATTTCTCTGATAGTGAGGCAGATATATAGCATTTTGCAAAAAAACATGATTATTTGTCTGTCTGAAATGAAACCATCAAGTGATAGATTTTAAACAAATACATGTCTGTCGTTGAACAATCCCATGCCATGATTAGATAGTGAAAAAACACACCAATCTCTTTCATAATTTCTTTAAACAATAAAAGATAATTTACCAACATTTCTGAAAATTGATATATAGCGTTTTGGAATGAAACTCTTCTTATGTTTCCCCATCTGAGCTCAGAGTAGATGAGAGATGTAATGTTTGTCTCTGTTGTGTTGAAGTCCAATCAAGCAGGAGAGACCAGCCTCCACTGTACCCAGCTGTGTGTCCATGAAGAGTGACCGGTCTATGGTTCAACCTATAGTGTTTAGAGAGGGAGACTTTTCTAACCTAAACCTTTTTTCCATTTTCATAGTCCTGAAACAATATTAAACTAACACAACATTCCCTCCCTGTGTGTGTGTGTGTGTGTGTGTGTGTGTGTGTGTGTGTACTCCCTGGATGAGGAGATGTAATCTGATGTTTTGTCCACAGAAACCAACAGGAGAGATCAGAGTCAGAGATTCTCAGTGGTCAGTCTTCCCAGAGTCATCAAACAGACCTGGCCTCCATATTCAGTGTATGTGGTCCTGTTATGTACATTTGTTTTTGTTTACCTCAAGTAAAGGTGATCTGTCAATCATTCGTTAATGAGAAAGCATTTAGTCTCTTGCTTAACTGATTTACTTGATTTATTTCAGTTGCTTGAAGAGAATATTATGACATTTGTGAAGAACGAGCTGAAGATGTTCAAGAGGATTCTTAGTCCAGAACTCCCAGAAGGCTTTGAGAGTCAGAAGCAGGATAAGGAAGTGGTGGATGCTGAAGATGAGAAGCAGGAGAGCATTGCCAGAGAGGGGGCTCTGAAGATCACACTGCACGTCCTGAGGAAAATGAACCAGAAGGAGCTTGCTGACACACTGGAGAAAAGTAAGAGCTGTCTGCCTCATGTTGAATGCTGTTTTAGAACATTTAAAAGCTGTAGCTAAAGTACAGCTAAAGTAGCTGTGTAACTCAGTGATATTGTAGCAGCCTTAACACAACACCTAGTGACCTCATCAAGTAGCAGCAGGGATGTGTTGTGTTGATTCATTTAGACAGAGAGAAGAGGAGAGACAGAGGAGAGAGAGAGAGAGAGACAGAGGAGAGAGAGAGGACCTCTGAAGAGAGAGAGAGAGAGAGAGAGAGAGAGAGAGAGAGAGAGAGAGAGAGAGTCTGTAATGCATTATGAAAACATTTATACAGTCAGTTGAGCGAAATAATTATTATAATTTAAAATGTCATAACAGTCCTAGAATACTGTAGGCTTTCAATCAGACGTAATATTAATATCTTCCGTGTTATTTCTTCATTCAGATGAGCTTGCTGTGATTTGCCAACGTGAACTCAAATCTAATCTAAAGAAGAAGTTTCAATGTGTATTTGAGGGGATCGCTAAACAAGGAAACCCAACACTTCTCAATAAGATCTACACAGAGCTCTACATCACAGAGGGTGGAACAGGAGAGGTCAATAATGAACATGAGCTGAGACAGATTGAGACAACAACCAGGAAACAAGCAAGACCAGAGACTGCAATCAAATGTAACGACATCTTCAAACCCTTAACTGGACAAGACAAACTTATCAGAACTGTGCTGACAAAGGGAGTCGCTGGCATTGGAAAAACAGTCTCTGTGCAGAAGTTCATTCTGGACTGGGCTGAAGGAAAAGCAAATCAGGATGTCCAATTTGTATTTTCATTCCCTTTTCGGGAGCTGAATTTGATGAAAAAGGAAAAACACACTTTGATTGCACTTCTCAATCACTTCTCAATGGAAACCAAAGAGTCAAGAATCTCCAACTACGACAAGTACAAAGTTCTGTTCATCTTTGATGGTCTGGATGAGTGCCGACTGCCCCTAGACTTCCAGAAGAACAAGATCTGTTGTGACGTCACAGAGTCAACCTCAGTGGATGTTCTGCTGACAAATCTCATCAAGGGAAATCTGCTTCCCTCTGCTCTCCTCTGGATAACTACCCGACCTGCAGCAGCCAATAAGATCCCTTCAGTGTGTGTTGACCAGGTGACAGAGGTACGAGGGTTCAATGACCCACAGAAGGAGGAGTACTTCAGGAAGAGATTCAGTGATGAGGACCTGGCCAGCAGAATCATCTCACACATAAAGACATCAAGGAGCCTCCACATCATGTGCCACATTCCAGTCTTCTGTTGGATTTCTGCAATAGTCCTTGAACACATGCTGAAACATAAGAGAGAAGAGATGCCCAAGACTCTGACTGAGATGTATTCACACCTTGTGGAGTTTCATACCAAACAGAAGAATGAAAAGTATATTGGGAAAGAAGAAACGGGTCCACACTGGAATAAAGAGAGCATTCTGTCACTGGGAAAACTGGCTTTTCAACAGCTTGTGAATGGCAATCTGATTTTCTATGAAGAAGACCTGAAAGAGGCTGGCATTGATGTCAATGAAGCCTCAGTGTACTCAGGATTGTGCACACAGCTCTTTAAAGAGGAATGTGGGCTGTACCAGGACAAGGTGTACTGCTTTGTGCATCTGAGCATTCAGGAGTTTCTGGCTGCTGTATATGTGTTCCTCTCATTCATCAACAACAATGAGAATCTAATGGCGGAACAGCAATCAAAGTCCAGCAACTTTTATGTGAGGATCAGAAACAAGCCTGAAGTTACTGTCTACATGAGTGCTGTGGATAAAGCCTTACAAAGTGAGACAGGAAACCTGGACCTTTTCCTCCGCTTCCTTCTGGGCCTTTCACTGGAGTCCAATCAGAAGTACTTACGAGGTCTCCTGACAAAGACAAGAAGCAGCTCACAGAGCCATGAAGAAACAGTCAAGTACATCAAGGAGAAGATCAGGGAGAATCCCTCTCCAGAGAGGTGCATCAATCTGTTCCACTGTCTGAATGAACTGAATGACCATTCTCTAGTGAAGGAGATACAAAGCTTCCTTAGATCAGGAAGTCTCTCAGAAGCCAAACTGTCACCTGCACAGTGGTCAGCTCTGGTCTTTGTGTTGCTGACTTCAGAAAAGGAGCTGGATGTGTTTGACCTGAAGAAATACTCCAGATCAGAGGAAGGTCTTCTGAGGCTGCTGCCAGTGATCAAAGCCTCCAGAGCTGCTCTGTGAGTACATAAAATGACATTTAAGTACTAATCATCAGGAAGAAATATTCAGTTTAGATAAATATATGTATTATAATATGTATATAATATTCTATTGAAAAACATATTGAATCAATGCATTGATGTTCACATTAGTATAACAATATGACCATACAATTCTAGGAGACGGAAGATGAATCTATATGTTGTTTAAGAGAATAAACCAAATGCATCTGCCATTGTCCTTCTACACTACTGGTGTTAAATTAACAGTGTGTTTGTGAAATCATGATGATCTCTCTGTCAGGCTGTCAGGCTGTGGAGTCACAGAGGAAGGCTGTGCTTCTCTGGTCTCAGCTCTGAAGTCAAACCCCTCACACCTGAGAGAGCTGGACGTGAGTAACAATGACCTGAAGGATTCAGGAGTGAAGCTGCTCTCTGCTGGACTGGGGAATCCCCACTGTAAACTGGAGACTCTGAGGTCAGTATTCCTATAGTTGGTCAACAAGTGATAACTGTTCACCAGATCCACATGTGTTTACCAGGCACACATAGTCCACATCATATGTGTTTGTATAGTGAACCTTACAGTTTTACATTTGGTGCTATGCTCCAGCATTTTGGATTTCAGATAGAATGTTTCATATTAGGCAACAGTACAGAATGTCACCTTTTATTTGAGGTTTTTCATACATATCTGTTTTACTGTTTAGAAATGAAAGCACTTTATGTATCTTGTTCTCCCATTTGAAAAAGTAGTTATAATTTGGACATATTCACTTATATTGTATTAAAGTAGTCCTAAGTTTAGTATTTGGTCCCATATTCCTTACCTACTTTCTCACTCATTATTATTCATGATTCATTCATGATTTTTCTTAATCATGTCATCATCAGGATTAATTTAGTAATGTTTAGAAACATGTTATCTACTCACTTAGACAGAAAATTACTCCAGTCATCATTCACCAGTCAGTTACTATTGGACAAAACATAACCCAAAACACAACCAAAACAAACTGCAAATGCAACCAACGAGTTTGGGACCAAATACTAAACTTTTGACTACTTTAATACACTATAAGTGAATTGGTCAGAATACTTATGACTTCTTCAAATAGGGGACTAGATACATAAAGTCCTTTCATTTCTAAACGGTGAAACAGATATGTATGAAAATACCCTAAATTAAAAGGTGACATTATATACTGTCACCTCATATGAAACATTTGATCTCAAATCCAAAATGCTGGAGTATAGAGCCACATTTAAAATGTTAGCTTCACTGTCAAACTAGATATGGTGTGGACTGTATACTCAATACAATCTAAATCTGATACCTCACTGTCTGTCTTTTGACTGATACTGCTTTTTAAACTGGTCTGGTCAGTCTACTCAAATATTCGTACTATACATGTTTCTCTCTACACACAATATTATGATTTTTTCTAATAATGATATATATATGGCAGGTTTCAGGACACTGGTATAAATGAAAATGTTGAAAAAATATACTTCCACTACTTTCACCACCAAAGAATAGCAGTGTGGTTTTAATATTATTTGACTCTTTGCAGGCTGTCAGGCTGTCTAGTCACAGAGGAAGGCTGTTCTTCTCTGGTCTCAGCTCTGAAGTCACACCCCTCACACCTGAGAGAGCTGGATCTGAGTAACAATGACCTGAAGGATTCAGGAGTGAAGCTGCTCTCTGCTGGACTGGGGAATCCCCACTGTAAACTGGAGACTCTGAGGTCAGTATTCCTGTAGTTGGTCAACAAGTGATAACTGTTCACCAGATCCACATGTGTTTACCAGGCACACATAGTCCACACCATATGTGTTTGGACATTGAAGCTTACAGTTTTACATTTGGTGCTATGCTCCATCATTTTGGATTTGAGATATAATGTTTCATATTAGGCGACAGTATATAATGTCACCTTTTATTTGAGGATATTTTCATACATATCTGTGTTACTGTTTAGAAATGAAAGCGCTTTATGTGTCTAGTTCTCCCATTTGAAAAAGTTGTAATAATTAGGACATATTCACTTATATTGTATTAAAGTAGTCATAAGTTTAGTATTTGGTCCCATATTCCTTACCCACAGTGATTACATCAAGCTTGTGATTCTACAAACTTGTTGAAAGCATTTGCAGTTTGTCTTGGTTGTGTTTTGGATGATGTTTTTCCTGATAGAAACTGAATGGTGAATAATGTCCTGTCATTTTGGAGTCACTTCACTTGTATTGTCAGTAAGAATAGAAGATGTTTCTGAACACTTCTACGTTCATGTGGATGCTACCATGATTATGAATAATCATATATGAATCGTGAATAATGATGAATGAGAAAGTTACAGAGGAACAAGGATCATACCCCCTCTGTTATTGGTAATGGTGAGAGGTTAGCATGTTTTGTTGTAGCCTCTGTAACTTTCTCACTCATTATTATTCATGATTCATTCATAATTTTTCTTAATCATGGCATCATCAGGATTAATTTAGTAGTGTTTAGAAACATGTTATCTACTCACTTAGACAGAAAATTACTCCAGTCATCATCCATCATTCAGTTACTATTGGACAAAACATAACCCAAAACACAACCAAAACAAACTGCAAATGCAACCAACGAGTTTGAGACCAAATACTCAACTTTTGACTACTTTAATACACTGTAAGTGAATTGGTCAGAATACTTATGACTTCTTCAAATGGGGGACTAGATACATAAAGTGCTTTCATTTCTAAACGGTGAAACAGATATGTATTAAAATAACCTCAAATAAAAGGTGACATTATATACTGTCACCTCATATGAAACATTTGATCTCAAATCCAAAATGTTGGAGTATAGAGCCACATTTAAAATGTTAGCTTCACTGTCAAAATAGATATGGTATGGACTGTATACTCAATACAATCTAAATCTGATACCTCACTGTCTGTCTTTTGACTGATACTGCTTTTTAAACTGCTCTGGTCAGTCTACTCAAATATTTGTACTATACATTTTTCTATCTACAAGCAATATTATGATTTTTTCTAATAATAATATATAAATGGAAGGTTTCAGGACACTGGTATGAATGAAAAAATATACTGCCACTATTTTCACCACCAAAGAATAGCAGTGTGGTTTTAATATGATTTGACTCTTTGCAGGCTGTCAGGCTGTCTAGTCACAGAGGAAGGCTGTGCTGCTCTGGTCTCAGCTCTGAACTCAAACCCCTCACACCTGAGAGAGCTGGATCTGAGTATCAATGACCTGAAGGATTCAGGAGTGAAGCTGCTCTCTGCTGGACTGGGGAATCCCCACTGTAAACTGGAGACTCTGAGGTCAGTATTCCTGTAGTTGGTCAACAAGTGATAACTGTTCACCAGATCCACATGTGTTTACCAGGCACATATAGTCCACACCATATGTGTTTGGACAGTGAAGCTTACAGTTTTAAATTTGGTGCTATGCTCCAGCATTTTGGATTTGAGATCAAATGTTTCATATTAGGCGACAGTATATAATGTCACCTTTTATTTGAGAGTATTTTCATACATATCTGTGTTACTGTTTAGAAATGAAAGCACTTTATGTATCTAGTTCTCCCATTTGAAAAAGTCGTAATAATTTGGACATATTCACTTATATTGTATTAAAGTAGTCATAAGTTTAGTATTTGGTCCCATATTCCTTACCCACAGTGATTACATCAAGCTTGTGATTCTACAAACTTGTTGAATACATTTGCAGTTTGTCTTGGTTGTGTTTTGGATGATGTTTTTCCTGATAGAAACTGAATGGTGAATAATGTCCTGTCATTTTGGAGTCACTTCACTTGTATTGTCAGTAAGAATAGAAGATGTTTCTGAACACTTCTACGTTCATGTGGATGCTACCATGATTATGAATAATCATATATGAATCGTGAATAATGATGAATGAGAAAGTTACAGAGGAACAAGGATCATACCCCCTCTGTTATTGGTAATGGTGAGAGGTTAGCATGTTTTGTTGTAGCCTCTGTAACTTTCTCACTCATTATTATTCATGATTCATTCATAATTTTTCTTAATCATGGCATCATCAGGATTAATTTAGTAGTGTTTAGAAACATGTTATCTACTCACTTAGACAGAAAATTACTCCAGTCATCATCCACCATTCAGTTACTATTGGACAAAACATAACCCAAAACACAACCAAAACAAACTGCAAATGCAACCAACGAGTTTGAGACCAAATACTCAACTTTTGACTACTTTAATACACTGTAAGTGAATTGGTCAGAATACTTATGACTTCTTCAAATGGGGGACTAGATACATAAAGTGCTTTCATTTCTAAACGGTGAAACAGATATGTATTAAAATAACCTCAAATAAAAGGTGACATTATATACTGTCACCTCATATGAAACATTTGATCTCAAATCCAAAATGTTGGAGTATAGAGCCACATTTAAAATGTTAGCTTCACTGTCAAAATAGATATGGTATGGACTGTATACTCAATACAATCTAAATCTGATACCTCACTGTCTGTCTTTTGACTGATACTGCTTTTTAAACTGCTCTGGTCAGTCTACTCAAATATTTGTACTATACATTTTTCTATCTACAAGCAATATTATGATTTTTTCTAATAATAATATATAAATGGAAGGTTTCAGGACACTGGTATGAATGAAAAAATATACTGCCACTATTTTCACCACCAAAGAATAGCAGTGTGGTTTTAATATGATTTGACTCTTTGCAGGCTGTCAGGCTGTCTAGTCACAGAGGAAGGCTGTGTTTCTCTGGTCTCAGCTCTGAAGTCAAACCCCTCACACCTGAGAGAGCTGGACCTGAGTAACAATGACCTGAAGGATTCAGGAGTGAAGCTGCTCTCTGCTGGACTGGGGAATCCCCACTGTAAACTGGAGACTCTGAGGTCAGTATTCCTGTAGTTGGTCAACAAGTGATAACTGTTCACCAGATCCACATGTGTTTACCAGGCACACATAGTCCACACCATATGTGTTTGGACAGTGAAGCTTACAGTTTTACATTTGGTGCTATGCTCCAGCATTTTGGATTTGAGATCAAATGTTTCATATTAGGTGACAGTATATAATGTCACCTTTTATTTGAGAGTATTTTCATACATATCTGTGTTACTGTTTAGAAATGAAAGCACTTTATGCCTCTGGTTCTCCCATTTGAAAAAGTCGTAATAATTTGGACATATTCACTTATATTGTATTAAAGTAGTCATAAGTTTAGTATTTGGTCCCATATTCCTTACCAACAGTGATTACGTCAAGCTTGTGATTCTACAAACTTGTTGAGTGCATTTGCAGTTTGTCTTGGTTGTGTTTTGGATGATGTTTTTCCCAATAGAAACTGAATGGTGAATAATGTCCTGTCATTTTGGAGTCACTTCACTTGTATTGTCAGTAAGAATAGAAGATGTTTCTGAACACTTCTACATTCATGTGGATGCTATCATGATTATGAATAATCATTAATGAATCGTGAATGATGATGAATGAGAAAGTTACAGAGGAACAAGGATCATACCCCCTCTGTTATTGGTAATGGTGAGAGGTTAGCATGTTTTGTTGTAGCCTCTGTAACTTTCTCACTCATTATTAGTCATGATTCATTCATGATTTTTCTTAATCATGGCATCATTAAGATTAATTTAGTAGTGTTTAGAAACATGTTATCTACTCACTTAGAAAGAAAATTACTCCCGTCATTATCCACGATTCAGTTACTATCGGGCAAAAGATAACCCAAAACACAACCAAAACAAACTGCAAATGCAACCAACGAGTTTACAACCAAATACTCAACTTTTGACTACTTTAATACATTATAAGTGAATTGGTCAGAATATTTATGACTTCTTCAAATAGGGGGACTAGATACATAAAGTGCTTTCATTTCTAAACGGTGAAACAGATATGTATTAAAATACCCTCAAATGAAAGGTGACATTATATACTGTCACCTCATATGAAACATTTGATCTCAAATCCAAAATGTTGGAGTATAGAACCACATTTAAAATGTTAGCTTCACTGTCAAAATAGATGTGGTGTGGACTGTATACTCAATACAATCTAAATCTGATACCTCACTGTCTGTCTTTTGACTGATACTGCTTTTTAAACTGCTCTGGTCAGTCTACTCAAATATTTGTACATTTATATTTTTTTCTCTACAAGCAATACTTTGATAATTTGTAATATCTAATAATGATACATTCATTTATGAATAGATATGGCAGGTTTCAGGACACTGATATATCTGAATGTGTTGAAAAAAATATACTGCCACTATTTTGACCACCAAAGAATAGCAGTGTGGTTTTAATATGATTTGACTCTTTGCAGGCTGTCAGGCTGTCTAGTCACAGAGGAAGGCTGTGCTTCTCTGGTCTCAGCTCTGAAGTCAAACCCCTCACACCTGAGAGAGCTGGATCTGAGTAACAATGACCTGAAGGATTCAGGAGTGAAGCTGCTCTCTGCTGGACTGGGGAATCCCCACTGTAAACTGGAGACTCTGAGGTCAGTATTCCTGTAGTTGGTCAACAAGTGATAACTGTTCACCAGATCCACATGTGTTTACCAGGTACACATAGTCCACACCATATGTGTTTGTACAGTGAAGCTTACAGTTTTACATTTGGTGCTATGCTCCAGCATTTTGGATTTGAGATAGAAAGTTTCATATTAGGTGACAGTACAGAATGTCACCATTTATTTGAGGATATTTTCATACATATCTGTTTTACTGTTTAGAAATGAAAGCACTTTATGTATCTAGTTCTCCCATTTGAAAAAGTCTTAATAATTTGGACATATTCACTTATATTGTATTAAAGTAGTCATAAGTTTAGTATTTGGTCCCATATTCCTTACCCACATTGATTACATCAAGCCTGTGATTCTACAAACTTGTTGAATGCATTTGTAGTTTGTCTTGGTTGTGTTTTGGATGATGTTTTTCCCAGTAGAAACGGAATGGTGAATAATGTCCTGTCATTTTGGAGTCACTTCATTTGTATTGTCAGTAAGAATAGAAGATGTTTCTGAACACTTCTACATTCATGTGGATGCTACCATGATTATGAATAATCATGAATGAATCGTGAATGATGATGCATGAGAAAGTTACAGAGGAACAAGGATCATACCTCCTCTGTTATTGGTAATGGTGAGAGGTTAGCATGTTCTGTTGTAGCCTCTGTAACTTTCTCACTCATTATTATTCATGATTCATTCATGATTTTCTTAATCATGTCATCATCAGGATTAATTTAGTAGTGTTTAGAAACATGTTATCTACTCACTTAGACAGAAAATTACTCCAGTCATCATCCACCATTCAGTTACTATTGGACAAAACATAACCCAAAACACAACCAAAACAAACTGCAAATGCAACCAATGAGTTTGGGACCAAATACTAAACTTTTGACTACTTTAATACACTGTAAGTGAATTGGTCAGAATATTTATGACTTCTTCAAAAGTGGGGGACTAGATACATAAAGTGCTTTCATTTCTAAATGGTGAAACAGATATGTATGAAAATACCCTCAAATAAAAGGTGACATTATATACTGTCACCTCATATGAAACATTTGATCTCAAATCCAAAATGCTGGAGTATAGAGACACATTTAAAATGTTAGCTTCACTGTCAAAATAGATATGGTGTGGACTGTATACTCAATACAATCTAAATCTGATACCTCACTGTCTGTCTTTTGACTGATACTGCTTTTTAAACTGCTCTGGTCAGTCTACTCAAATATTTGTACTATACATGTTTCTCTCTACAAGCAATATTATGATCATTTCTAATAATGATACATTCATTTATGAATAGATATGGCAGGTTTCAGGACGCTGATATATCTGAACATTTTGAAAAAATATACTGCCACTATTTTCACCACCAAAGAATAGCAGTGTGGTTTTAATATGATTTGACTCTTTGCAGGCTGTCAGGCTGTCTAGTCACAGAGGAAGGCTGTGCTTCTCTGGTGTCATCTCTGAAGTCAAACCCCTCACACCTGAGAGAGCTGGACCTGAGCTACAATCACCCAGGAGACTCAGGAGTCAGACTGCTCTCTGCTGGACTGGAGGATCCACACTGCAGACTGGAGAAACTCAAGTATGTAGAGGGTTTATGTCAATGTTCATATCAGACATGTTGGAGTTATCAGGCTAGTTAAGACAAACATTCTGACCACCACTTGGACTAAGTTATATAAAGACTGTGTGGTGTGTGTGTGTGTGTGTGTGTGTGTGTGTGTGTGTGTGTGTGTGTGTGTGTGTGTGCACGTGTATCAGTGTATCACACACACACATACACTGGACACACATACACACTGGACACACATGCAAGTGCACACAATGAACACAAACACACAGGACATACACAGACTGGACAAACACACACTGGACACATACACACAAAGGACACAGACACACACACACTGGTCTCACACACACACACACACACACAGTGGCCCCACACACATACACAAAAAGGAAACACACACAAACTGGACACACACACACACTCACACAGACACACACACACACACACACACACACACACACTGGACACACACACACACACATATTCACACACACACTAGACACACACACACACTGGACACACACACACTGGACACACACACACACACACACACACCGGAAACACAAACACTCTGGACACACACACACACTCACACTGGACACACACACACTCAACTGGACACACACACACGCTGGACACACACACACACACACATCCTTGACACACACACACACTGGGCACACACACACGCACACACACACACACACACACACGCACACACACACACTGGACACACACACACTGGACACACACACACACACACACAATGGAAACACACACACTGAAAACACACACTCTGGACAAAAACATACACACACACACTGGATCACACACACACACACACACACACTCACACTGGATACTCACACACACACTGGACACACACACACACACACACACACTGGACACACACACACACACACACACACACACACTGGACACACACACACACACACACACACTCACAAATGGACACACACACATTGGACACACACTACTCACACAAACTGAACCAACACACACTAACACACTGGATCCACCCACACACACACTCACTCATTCACACTGAACACACACACAATTGGGAAAAAAAACACACTGGACACACACACACACACATACACACACACATACATTGGATAAAACACACTAGACACACACACACACACGCTGGACCCACACACACACACTGGACACACACACACACACAAACACTGGACACACACACACACACTGGACACACACACACACTCACACTGGAGACACACAAACACACTCACACTGGACACACACACACACATACTGGAAACACACACACTGGACCCACACACACACACTGGACAAACTCACACACACACACTGGACACACACACTGAACACACACACTGGACACAAACTGGACACACACACACTGGACACACACACACACACACACACTGGACAAACTCACACACACACACACTCACACTGGTCACACACACCCACACACTCAAACTGGACACACACACACACACACTGGACACACACACTGAACACACACACTGGACACAAACTGGACACACACACACTGGACACACACACACACACACACTGGACAAACTCACACACACACACACTCACACTGGTCACACACACCCACACACTCAAACTGGACATACACACACACACACACACACACACAATGGACACACACACACACTGGACACACACACACACACACACACACACACATCCTTGACACACACTGGACACACACACACACACACACTCACACTGGAGACACACAAACACACTCACACTGGTCACACACACCCACACACTCAAACTGGACACACACACTGGACACACACAAACATACTGGACACACACACACACACTCACACTGGAGACACACAAACACACTCACACTGGACACACACACACACACACACACACTCACACTGGACAAACTCACACACACACACACTCACACTGGTCACACACACCCACACACTCAAACTGGACACACACACTGGACACACACACACGCACTGGACACACACACACACACACACACTGCACACACACACACACACTCACACACACCCACCCACACACACACACACGCTGGACACACACATACGCACACATACACACACACACAGACACAGACTGGACACACACACACACACAAAAAGGAAACACTAACACAGGACACACACACACACACACACACACACACACACACACTGGATCCATACATACACACACTAGACACACATACACACACAAACAAACACACTGGACAAACACACACACACTGGACACACACAGACACAGACTGGACACACACACACACACACACAAACAAACACACTGGACAAACACACACACACTGGACACACACAGACACAGACTGGACACACACACACACACACAAACAAACACACTGGACAAACACACACACACTGGACACACACAGACACAGACTGGACACACACACACACAAAAAGGAAACAAACACACTCACACAGGACACACACACACACACACTGGATCCATACATACACACACTAGACACACACACACGCTGGACACACACACACACACACAAACAAACACACTGGACAAACACACACACACTGGACACACACAGACACAGACTGGACACACACACACACAAAAAGGAAACAAACACACTCACACAGGACACACACACACACACTGGATCCATACATACACACACTAGACACACACACACTGGACACACACACACATTCACACTGGACACACACACACTGGACACACACACACTGGAAACACACACAGGACACACACACACATACACTGGACACACACTCACACATACATTGGACACACACACACACTGGACACACACACACACACACACTGGACACACACACACATACACTGGACACACACACACACTGGACACACACACACACACACACTCACACTGGACACACACACACTGGAAACACACACTGGACACACACACACTGGAAACACACACAGGACACACACACACATACACTGGACACACACTCACACATACATTGGACACACACACACACTGGAAACACACACACACACACTGGACACACACACACATACACTGGACACACACACACTGGACACACGCACACACACACTGGACACACACACACACACACACTTGACACACACGCACTCTGGACACACGATCACACACACACTGGACACAAACACACTGGAAACACACACACTGGACACACACACACACACACTGGACACACACACATACACTGGACACACACACACTGGACACACGCACACACACACTGGACACACACACACTGGACACACACACACACTGGACACACACACACACATACACTGGACACACACACACTGGACACACACACACACACACTGGACAAAAAGGACACGTACACAAAAAGGACACACACAGGACACAAACACTGGACACACACACACACACACTACACACACACTTGGACAAAGTTATATGCTGACTGTGTGTGTGTGTGTGTGTGTGTGTGTGTGTGTGTGTTTGTGTGTGTGTGTGTGTGTGTGTGTGTGAGTTCAGGTGTATCCCTCAATGACTGTCTGTTCTTCTGCTTACCGCTACAGTGTGGAACATGGTGGAGAGAACACAATGAAACCTGGACTTAGAAAATGTGAGTGTTGACTGCTGTGAAGAATATGACTAAGAATAAGTCTTAATTCAAGTGAAGTCAAAGTCAAAGACCACCATCATTACTTACTTGGTCATATTAAATATCAGCTGTAGTTCTACAGAAGCACAAATCAGGGACACCAACGTTTACAAAGAGTTGCTTTAACAATGTGTGTGTCTGTGTATGTGTGTGTGGCATGTTCGTGTTAATTTAGAAATGTGTGTGTGTGTTCAGGGTGTGTGTGTGTGTGTGTTCAGGATGTGTGTGTGTGTGTGTGTGTGTGTGTGTGTGTGTGTGTGTGTGTGTGTGTGTGTTTGTGTGTGTGTGTGTGTTCAGTTTGTGTGGGTGTGTGTGTTTGTTCAGGATGTGTGTGTGTGTGTGTGTGTGTGTTCAGTGTGTGTGTGTGTGTGTGTGTGTGTGTGTGTGTGTGTGTGTGTGTGTGTGTGTGTGTGTGTGTGTGTGTAATTAACAGGAATACGTGTGTTTTATATTACCATACAGTATAACATATGATCATTCAACAAGTCTCAAGTTACCTTAACTTCTCCTTTTGATACCTAGAAACATCTACATTAAATGAATTAGTGAAAAGTGAGTTAACATTCTAATGTGAATGATGATGATTTCTAATATTGTGTCTGGTTTCATCCATCAGATGTCTGTGATCTCACACTGGACCTAGACACAGTAAACAGACTCCTCTCTCTGTCTGAGGAGAACAGAAAGGTGACATGGAGGAGAGAGAAGCAGCCGTATCCTGATCACCCAGAGAGATTTGAGCACTGGAGTCAGGTGCTGTGTAGAGAGGGTCTGACTGGGCGCTGTTACTGGGAGGTAGAGTGGAGTGGGTTAGGGGCTGTTATAGGAGTGGCATATAAAGGAATCAGCAGGAGAGGAGGGGGTTATGACTGTGGGATTGGATGGAATGACAAGTCCTGGAGTCTGTTCTGCTCTGACAACAGTTACTCTGCCTGTCACAATAATAAGTCCACTACCATAGACGTCCCCTCCTCCAGCCCCCACAGAGTAGGAGTGTATCTGGACTGGCCAGCCGGCACTCTGTCCTTCTACAGAGTCTCCTCTGACACACTGACCCACCTGAACACATTCCACTCCACATTCACTGAGCCCCTCTATCCAGGGTTTAGGGTTCATGATGACGCCTCAGTGTCCCTGTAAATAATAACCATGGTAACACTGACACACACACACACACTGGACACACACTGGACACGCACACACACTGGACACACACACTCACACACACTGGACACACACACTCACACACACTGGACACACACACAGACACTGGACACACACACATACACACTTACACACACACTCACACACACTGGACACACACACACACACTCACACACACACACTCACACACTCACACACACTGGACACACACAAACACACACACACTGGACCCACACACATACACACTGGACACACACACACATACACACTGGACACACACATATACGCTGGACACACACACACTGGACACACACACACAAACACACACACACACACACACACACACTCACACTGGACCCACACACATACATACTGGACAGACACACACACACACGACACACACACACCTGACACACACACACACACACAGGACACACACACTGGACACACACACACACACACACTGGACAAACACACTCACCAACACTGGACACACACACACACACTGGACACACACACTGGACACTCACACTCACACACACTGGACACACACACAGACACTGGACACACACACATACACACTTACACACACACTCACACACACTGGACACACACACACCTGACACACACACACACTGGACACACACACACACACACACTGGACACACACACTCACACACACTGGACACACACACACACACTGGACACACACACTGGACACTCACACTCACACACACTGGACACACACACAGACACTGGACACACACACATACACACTTACACACACACTCACACACACTGGACACACACACACACACACACACTGGACACACACACTGGACACACACACACACTGGACACACATACGCTGGACACACACACACTGGACACCCACACACAGGACACACACATTGGACACACACACACACACACACACACACACACACACACACACACACACACACACACTGGACACACACACTCACACACAATGGAGACACACACACACACTGGACACACACACAAACACACACACACTGGACACACACACACACTGGACACACACACACACACACTGGCCACATTTCCATGTGTAGGATTTTGATGAAAGGAAATCCCATATAGCCTACTGGACAGGACTTTGCTATGTCATCTTCTGTTTGGGTGTCTCAGGTCAGGTCTGAGCCATGATCAGAATGTGTATCTGTGTCTATTTCCAGCCCTGCCATTTCTATCTGTCCTGATCTAGTGTTTCACCCCTGACCTCCTCACACCGTCTCACTGTCCATGTCTGCTTTTAGCTCCCACCTCTACTTCACTGTGTTATAATGGACCTTATGCTTGTTATGTCACCTCTGTAACCAGTTATCAAACATACTGACCTTTCTGACCCTATCCCATGGCCCTACTTTCTAGAAATGAACATTTAAATTCCTCTGAGTTTTGTTTTGTGTCCATTTACTTATGTATTTGTTGTATATTGGGGTTGTGCTGCAGAGCATCATGGGGGTTTGTATGTGTTGAGATGATCACGTTCCAGATAAATGGTTGAACTGATTCCTGTCTCCCGTCTCATCATTATTGAATTGTTATACAGACGTGGTTATGAAACCAACGAGACATAACAACAGATTGGTGATGAGTAAGTCTGAATTTACAGGAACTATTTTGTCTGGAAGAAGTGGGTTTTTACAACTGTTTAAAACTGTTATTTTCTGTGGTCCAGTCTAGGCTAATGTTAGCACAGTGTATTGCTAGCAGAGGCAAGTGCATAGTCCAGCTAGCTAAGAGAGAGAGTTAGCATCGTCATGGACAGTAGAAAAGGACTTGAGACGGATGTCGGAGCGGGAAAACAACTTGATTAAAAAGGAGGAATATATATTGATTAAAGGAAAGACATTTATTAAACTGTGAAGACAAACCTTTTAATTAAATCTGCTAAATGAGCGAATTTAGGAGGAAACGTCAGTGAGTGAAGTGAATGAAGATCACGTGACTGAGGAAAATATTGCTTTGGTTGAGGACAATACTGAAGTGAGTGACAATCAGGAGCTTATTGAGAAACGAAAAATTATTGGAATTGTTGGAAACATTGGACAGTTTGATGAAAGTATTGATCAGTGGAACTCATATACAGAACGGTTTGAATATTTTGTTCTTGTAAATGACATGGATGAGGACAACATTGTGCCTACATGTTTTAGTGTGATGGGGCCAAAGACATTTAATTTACTAGGCAGCCTGCTACAGCCAGACAGAACAGGTAATAAGACGTATGGGGATATTGTGGAGATACTTAAAGGACATTTTTCACCAGAACCACTAGTTAATGCTGAAAGGTTCAGGTTCCACAGGAGACATCAGGAAGAGGGAGAATCAGTAACAATGTTTGCTGCTGCATTAAAGAAACTATCAGAACACTGTGAGTTTAATGCTGTTCTAAATGACATCATTAGAGACAGACTAGTATGTGGGCTACGGAGTGAAGCTACACAAAAGAGACTGTTGACTGAAAGTCATCTGACCTTGGCAAAGGACATTGAAATCAGTGTGTCCATGGAACTAGCTGCTAAAGAGGCTCACCAGTTGAGTTCATCAGGAACTTAGTGGGTTCATCTAACAATCCCAATCATCAGCTGATACATTTTAATCTCATACACAGGGTAAACCGTCCACCTAGAAAACATAATTTAATAGAAATCACAACCGCTCCTCTGTGTGATCTATGTAATCAAGGTGCCTTGGGCTCCTTTAATTATATGTACTGGGAGTGACCAGGGGACATGTTTTGGAAAGAGGTATCCTCATACCTTGTTCCCCCAAACTGTTATTACTGAATGATAATTCACCACTGTCATTACAGCAAAGACGTATAATGTTGTCAGGTTGGACAGCAGCTAAAAAGATGTTGGAACTAAGATGGCAACCACCACACCTCATTGGATCAGCACTTTTATAGATATCATTTATTTAGAACTATCCACTACTAGGATCCATGGGGCCAAACAACAAATGCAGCTGAAACCATAAAATAACTCCTGTAGTGGGTTTTACCCAATAGATTGACAGTTCATTATAGATTTTGTGCAAATGTGTACCTTGATTTAGTATTTAATTTAATGGAGATCAGGTTGGGTGTGTTGGGGTGGTCCCAGGAGGGGTTGGAGGGTGGGTTGGGGTGGTCCCAGGAGGGGTTGGAGGGTGGGTTGGGGTGGTCCCAGGCGGGGTTGGAGGGTGGGTTGGGGTGGTCCCAGGAGGGGTTGGAGGGTGTGTTGGGGTGGTCCCAGGAGGGGTTGGAGGGTGGGTTGGGGTGGTCCCAGGAGGGGTTGGAGGGTGGGTTGGGGTGGTCCCAGGAGGGGTTGGAGGGTGGGTTGGGGTGGTCCCAGGAGGGGTTGGAGGGTGGGTTGGGGTGGTCCCAGGAGGGGTTGGAGGGTGGGTTGGGGTGGTCCCAGGAGGGGTTGGAGGGTGGGTTGGGGTGGGTTGGGGTGGTCCCAGGAGGGGTTGGAGGGTGGGTTGGGGTGGTCCCAGGAAGGGCTGGAGGGTGGGTTGGGGTGGTCCCAGGAGGGGTTGGAGGGTGTGTTGGGGTGGTCCCAGGAAGGGCTGGAGGGTGGGTTGGGGTGGTCCCAGGAGGGGTTGGAGGGTGGGTTGGGGTGGTCCCAGGAGGGGTTGGAGGGTGGGTTGGGGTGGTCCCAGGAGGGGTTGGAGGGTGTGTTGGGGTGGTCCCAGGAGGGGTTGAAGGGTGGGTTGGGGTGGTCCCAGGAGGGGTTGGAGGGTGGGTGGATGCAGCTGAGGTGGGTGATTGTATATGTGGTTTATTATAATTGTATTGATCTGCAATAACTAGTTTCCATAATATACTGATATATATTTTAACAGTATTGTTTCTCTAGCTGTATAACCATTCCTGCTGCTATTTGTTCTGATATATATTTTAACAGTATTGTGTCTCTAGCTGTGTAACCATTCCTGCTGCTATTTATTCTGATATATATTTTAACAGTATTGTGTCTCTAGCTGTATAACCATTCCTGCTGCTATTTGTTCTGATATATATTTTAACAGTATTGTGTCTCTAGCTGTATAACCATTCCTGCTGCTATTTGTTTTTGTCTGTGTTCCTTTCAAATAAATGAAAAGTTGATCACAGAGTTTCAACTGAAAATCAGAGACTGGGAAATCAAGTCACATGCTGGTGTAAGGACATGGATTGTCCAGCCTGTGGTAAAAAGGGACATCAGGCTTCTACATGCTGGAGTAAGGACATGGATTGTCCAGCCTGTGGTAAAAAGGGACATCAGGCTTCTACATGCTGGTGGAAGGACATGGATTGTCCAGCCTGTGGTAAAAAGGGACATCAGGCTTCTACATGCTGGTGGAAGGACATGGATTGTCCAGCCTGTGGTAAAAAAGGGCAACATCGGACAAGTCTCCAGAAACAAAAAGAGAACAGAGAAATCACAAAAACGGGAAACAAGAAACAGGCATTCCAACGAAAGACACATAGACATGTTCACACTGTTGAGTAAGAGAACACTGAGGTGAGTGACTCATCAGACCAGGAAGTCACACTGAAAATCCAGACTTTTTCCTGGCGGGCTGCACAGCTACTATGTCTCCCCTTTGCTAGAGGGACAGCCGGTGGGTATGGAGATTGACACAGGGGCAGCTGTATCTCTTGTGTCAGAATAAATCCACTGAAACACCTTCCACTTCAACCAGCGCACCTCATGTTAAAGACTTACACAGGTGAATCTGTCGCTGTGAGAGGCATCACTGATGTCACAGTTCAGGTAAACAGACAAACTGAAAAGCTGCCACTCTATGTTGTGAAAGGAGACTATGCATCACTACTGGGAGGTTCATAGTTGGAGAAAATCATACTGGACTGGCCATCAGTGCATACAATGACACATGGAGACACAGACCTACCTGCCATCTTAAAGAAACATGGAGAAGTCTTTAATGGACAGCTGGGTAGTATGAACGACATTACAGGGAAGCTTAGCATTAAGCCAGACAGCAAACCAACGTTTCTGAAAGCAGGACCTGTACCTTATGCTATCAGACCAAAAGTCAAGGCTGACTTGGACGCTTTAGTCAAGAACAAAGTACTGGAGCCGGTCAGCATGAGTGAATGCATGAGCAACACCCATCTATCAGTCCTTAACACTAGAACCACCTGTTCTTTCAGCATATAAGAACCCGCTAGAGAAAGTTACCAGGCGTCCACTTTAGCATATGCATCAGATGCATATCAACCAGCAAGGTGCAAGGTGTGCAAACATGGTTTGTTTAATAAACACTTGATAAATAGTGCATTAACTGTTGTAAATTATTTATTGCATGAAGAAATATTAGTGGAAATATATCAATAAAATAACAACAATAGTTAATTCTACAAAGTAAAAATAAAATCGGCCTATACAGTATCCTATTTCTGTTTCCTTTACAATAAAAACATTACAGTATAATCCATTTGATAAACTGTATTTGTAGATTCTATTAGTAATAGAGTTTTAGTACTTAATAAAGTCCATTTACAGTTTATTTTGACAAAGTACAAATCAAAAAAATTTATAATAATAATATAACTAGCCAGGTGCTCAGGTGAAATGATTTGCTGTATTCCTAAACAAAAGCACCAGTGCATTAACAATTGTAAAGGATGAATTGCATAAATAAATATTTGTGTTAATATATTTATGACAAGATATAAAAACAATCATGTGTTGATTGTACCAGACACTATACCGAGCCTTTACACATGAGCCAAACACGTCTTCTCTTTATGCTTCAGGTCCACAAACAAATCAAATCGGTTGCCCTGCACTTGTGGTGCTTGGGGAAGAGGGAGAGCAGGACCTGCTGTCTTGGCATTGTATATTTTTCCCCTTTGGGAGCTGTGGTTCTTGGGGAAGAGGGAGAGCAGGACCTGCTGTCTTGACATTATGTATTTTCCCCAGTAGGAGCTGTGGTGCTAGGGGAAGAGGGAGAACAGGACCTGCTGTCTTGACATTGTGTATTTTTCCCCAGTAGGAGCTGTGGTGCTTGGGGAAGAGGGTGAACCTGCTGTCTTGGCATTGTGTATTTTTCCCCAGTGGGAGCTGTGGTGCTTGGGGAAGAGGGAGAGCAGGACCTGCTGTCTTGGCGGCCTGCTTGGTGACTGTAGTTTCTTTCTCTGCATTCATGTGGTTCTCACCAAGCTCACATGCCAGATCCAAGATGAAATGTCTCCTGCTGACTGTCTTGTCAAGGCATTGCTTGTACAACACGTGTTGATGGCAGCCATGTCGAGCACATTGTAGAACACCTCAACAGGCCAGCGGAGAGTACCCCCTTTTACAGAGTACAGTCAACAGGCCAGAGGAGAGTACCCCCTTTTACAGAGTACAGTCAACAGGCCAGAGGAGAGTACCCCCTTTTACAGAGTACAGTCAACAGGCCAGAGGAGAGTACCCCCTTTTACAGAGTACAGTCAACAGGCCAGAGGAGAGTACCCCCTTTTACAGAGTACAGTCAACAGGCCAGAGGAGAGTACCCCCTTTTACAGAGTACAGTCAACAGGCCAGAGGAGAGTACCCCCTTTTACAGAGTACAGTCAACAGGCCAGAGGAGAGTACCCCCTTTTACAGAGTACAGTCAACAGGCCAGAGGAGAGTACCCCCTTTTACAGAGTACAGTCAACAGGCCAGAGGAGAGTACCCCCTTTTACAGAGTACAGTCAACATGTCAGAGGAGAGTACCCCCTTTTACAGAGTACAGTCAACAGGCCAGAGGAGAGTACCCCCTTTTACAGAGTACAGTCAACAGGCCAGAGGAGAGTACCGCCTTTTACAGAGTACAGTCAACAGGCCAGAGGAGAGTACCCCCTTTTACAGAGTACAGTCAACAGGCCAGAGGAGAGTACCCCCTTTTACAGAGTACAGTCAACAGGTCAGAGGAGAGTACCCCCTTTTACAGAGTACAGTCTGGACATCTGGTCGAGTGCATCCACACCAAGCTTTAACATAAAATAAAATAGAATAGAAAAGGTTATAATTATATAGAATGATAATACTAATAGTAATAATATGAATGTAATATAATAAAAGGGGATCCTATTTGGTGTTTGGCAGATGGGAAGGCTATCTGTATATGGTAGAGATACTGTATATACCTTTGTGTGATTGTAGTCTGTCACTGTCTCCGGTTTCTTCTTCTGGTCACCGCCGGTGGCAACAGTGGGGTGCATGGTGCTGAGGAAGCTAACACTTATTTATTTTACATCTGAACACCGTGAGTGTTGCTATACCACTCTCCATCACACCGTGAGTGTTGCTTTACCACTCTCCATCACACCGTGAGTGTTGCTTTACCACTCTCCATCACACCGTGAGTGTTGCTTTACCACTCTCCATCACACCGTGAGTGTTGCTTTACCACTCTCCATCACACCGTGAGTGTTGCTTTACCACTCTCCATCACACCGTGAGTGTTGCTTTACCACTCTCCATCACACCGTTAATGTTGCTTTACCAGCAGCTTCTGCCTTTGTTTGTTCACTGTTCTGAGCAGGATAGTCTTCTTTACGTTCTGTTTCATCTCAGCCGTCTCCCCACCCTGATAATCAAGTGTTTTATTGGTATCTTCCACTAGATGGCAGTAACCACCTGCTGTAACTAGACTACGACTATGTGTTCGGTTTCATACATGCAGTTTCCCAGAGGAGGAGTGCTGATCTAGGATTAGGTCCCCCCCTGTCCATTTAATCTGTTTCATTATGATCTAAAAGTCAAAACTGATCCCAGATCAGTACTCCTACTCTTTATGAATACTGTCACAGGTGACTCCTCAAGATGAGGCTCATGATTTATAAGTTATATTCTTTAAGAGTCAGTTAATATCATTAAATGAACTGCTTTGCCATGAACAGATCTGTGAGGTCTTAACTTAAAGGTGCTATATAGACTTTATGGTCATTTTAATGGGGTTGAACATTCATCCCATCAGATTGTATAAAGGATTTTAGGAGTTCAGAAAAATACTGACTTGGAAGCATCTCTCTGACCTCACCCTGCTGAAACACACTCAAGTAAAGACCACATAGCTACAGTTATATGCTTTTCTGTTTTACCCACTTTTACAGCCAATGAATGGACTGGTATCAATATGAATCAGTGGAATAAACAGACTAGTTAACCATTAATAATGTTTCCAGATCTTGCACTACTCATCTCATAGGTATATACTGCATTCTATAATATTCTACTGTATCTTAGTCAATGCCGCTCTGTCATTGCTTGTCCATATATGTATATATTCTTAAATCCCATTCCTTACTAGTTTTGTGTGTATTGGGTATATGTTGTGAAATTGTTAGATATTACTTGTTAGATATTACTGCACTGTCGGAGCTAGAAGCACAAGCATTTCGCTACACCCGCAATAACATCTGCTAAACACCTGTATGTGACAAATAAAATTTGATTTGATTTGATGAGGACTGTTATTTAATTAATCAATTGTAGAATGCTGTAACGTAACAAAATGTGGAAAAAGGTCAAGGGGTCAGAATCCTTTCTGAATGCCCTGTATCCTCCTCTTTCTACCTGGTTTCCTTTTCCTCTGTCAACCACCAGCCTCTCATCTCCAAGACAAATGAATGAGGTGAGAAAAGGAAGAGGTGGATGTACTGAGGCGGCAGGTATTTAAGGGGGTCAGCCGCAGCACTAGCCGGGACTCCGGACTAATCACTAATTCTTACTCTGAATGTATCCTGCAGCGCGGAAGGATACCATATTAGAGTGATCTAATGTAGTGCCACATAACTACCTTCATTAGCAGCCAAGCATCGATCAACATGTCACCAGAATAAGACCCTCGATATTTATTGGAAAGGAGCATCAATCTCATCACCTTGCACGTTCACCATCATTTATTTCACCTGTAACCCAGGCCCGGCGGTAGGATTAACTCAGCAAGGGGGCATAAAAAATTACTAAGGGGGCACAACTATTTTCGCTTGCTGATAACACAGGATGGATTATAATCGATAGTACAATTACACACAATGTATTTGCATAACAATTCATAACCGGCTTGAGAAATTGCAAGTTATGACAACGCTACACAGCTACATGCAAAATACCCATAAATCCAATGCAAAACAGTTGCTAATTACCGTAAACACTTCCTCATGCCAATACAATGCATTTCCAATCGCGGAAAGCAAACAATAATGTACAATGCACTACCACGACTTATCGGTACAATGCAGCTTGAACGCAGCTACCAAGCTGTCTTCCCACAAGAGTGCCGTCCTACGCTGCATATGATAACAGAGACATTAGTATTCCATAGCAACGAGTTGTTTATGGCAACACTATAGCTACATCGTTACTCAACCATTGGTCAAGGTCTGCCCACCCTCATCAATGTAATGCAAAGCACCTCTTCTACATTACAAAACAACATTAAAAACAATCTGAATATATTATAAACAAAACTTTTCCAATCCAATCACAGAAATCAAGCAGTAGACTTGGCAGCAACGGCAATAAAGAAAATCACGTCTACGCCTATTTCTGACGTTTGCCACGCATTTCCAAAAGCTAGCAAATAACTAAATAATACAAGCCCAGCAAGGCTGCCTGTTCTCACCCAGATTCAAAAGAGTTGCAGCCGCCTTGATGCTGTGTTGAACCTCCTCAGCAGTCTCTCCTTCCACTCCCCACTGAATTTGCTTGTAAGATCCCTCTCAAATGTCAGTTGAATCAGCTGCCCTTTCCTCCAGTGCAACATGCTCCGTCTGTGCTCACTGAATGTGCTTGTATCTCTCCCATAACTCATCAAACTGCATCTGGCTTGTAGCAGTCACTCTCTGCCTTTGAACCACGTGCCTCAAAATGTCAGTTTTCTCCCACAGTACAGGCAGGTTGGGTATTTCCCCAGACAAACCTGATCTGGCTCCTCATCACCGAGGTCATCAGGCACTAACGGAGGCGTCGGTGCTTGTAATATACTGGCAGTACTGCTGCTAGGTTTGGTCTTGGCGGCTGCAGGCCGGGTTGGTTACCTCCTATGTCACCAGGCTGCAAGACAGTTGCGCAGCTGCCTTTGCTGCTGGGCTCGGCGGCCTTGGCCTCTGTGATTAGCGTCGGCCCAGCGGCCTTGGCCTCGGTGATTAGCGTCGGCTCAGCGGCCTTGGCCTCGGTGATTAGCGTCGGCTCAGCGGCCTTGGCCTCGGTGATTAGCGTCGGCCCAGCGGCCTTGGCCTCGGTGATTAGCGTCGGCCCAGCGGCCTTGGCTCTGTGATTAGCGTCGGCGCAGCAGCCTTGGCCTCGGTGATTAGCGTCGGACCAGCGGCTTTGGCCTCGGTGATTAGCGTCAGCCCAGCGGCCTTGGCCTCGGTGATTAGCGTCAGCCCAGCGGCCTTGGCCTCGGTGATTAGCGTCGGCTCAGCGGCCTTGGCCTCGGTGATTAGCGTCGGCCCAGCGGCCTTGGCCTCGGTGATTAGCGTCGACCAGCAGCCTTGGCCTCGGTGATTAGCGTCGACCAGCAGCCTTGCCTTTGGCCTCTGTGGCAGGCTTCTCCTCCTGCCCGCCACTTTGATCCGATGCTGCCGTTGTGCCCTGGTGAAGCCACTTTCTAATATCCATCATACTATCAGCTACCTACCAAACTGTTAACATTAGCTAAATTCCATCCAGCTGCGCATTTTTTCTTCGTAGTACGTAACTTTGAAAGGAAAAACCTAAATGGTCAAATTGACCCTGCCCTTCTACTGTGAAGTTTTTTTCAACCGGTAAAATGTGGATGACGTACGTATGATGCGTGCAAGGGAGTTGCATGAATGAAGCATACACAACAAATGGGTTGGACGTGACGGAGGGGGCAGATTGTGGGACAGAATAGGGGTACAAAACCGAGGGGGCACAATATTCCAACTAAGGGGGCATTGTCCTCTTCTGCCCCCTGGTGGCGCCGGGCCTAGGTGTGTTGAACATGCATGTATGAGAGAATACCTGTGAATGACTAACCTTTTTGACAGGAGGAATAGCCTCCCGTGTGAATGAGGAGAGTGTGGGTTGTTATTTCTTAGACTGTAAAGGATCAGATTAATAACCAATAAAATTAGTGTGGGTATCGAAGAGAGAACCGTGACAGATTAGGTGGAAATGTGAGGAGAACTGAACTCTTAGGACACCAAGCTTGAAGACTACTGAACCAATCATTGCATAATAAGATTGAAATGTTGATAATAAGAGATTGGAATTTGCTTAGTAAGCTGATTGAATAATACGTTTCAATATATAATGTTATCTAGGGGTTCCGATATATGGATTCTTTGAAGATATGGGGAAAAAATGAGAAATTGTATGTGTGTATAATCGATTACTGGAGATTTTATAAAGTTATCATGGAAATAATAATAATAATAATAATTGTATACAAACTTGCACACCCAAACGTAGACGGACGTAAGGGGTGAGAAAAGTATTCTGAGTTGGTCCCTTTATGGATAATTTGATAAAGATAAGGTTAAAGCATTGTATGACTGTCTAAAGGCTCTGGGAAATAGTCTAAGAAAAAGATCACCATATGTTCACTTTTGGTAAAAGTATGGGAATTGACTTACCCCTAACTAATAAAAACGATAAATGCTTATGGGATTTCCTCCGTCTTGGTAATACATTCCGAAACAAAACCTATGCCCTGTTAAATAGAACCATTGAAATGTTAAACATTTGTTTTTAAATTTAAGGCTATAATTTATTGTACTCCCGATGGAGTTTTTGTTGATATTCCAAACGTTGACGTTCTAAACCAATTAGTGAGTAGGCAAAATGGAAAGTGTCTGTTTTCCTGTCTACACCCTCAGGCGCCAGACTTATGATGGACGGAGAGCGCCATCTACTGGGGACGGATGGACAGTGCCAGGCCATTCATAGTGAAAGATACAATCAGAAAGAAACCTGGTCTCGAGAGCTGCCTGGGAGAGTAGTCAAAGTTTCTGTTTTTTTTTTATAACCCAACCCTGATCTGTACTTCTCCACAACTTTGTCCCTGACCTGTTTGGAGAGCTCCTTGGTCTTCATGGTGCCGCTTGTTTGGTGGTGCCCCTTGCTTAGTGGTGTTGCAGACTCTGGGGCCTTTCAGAACAGGTGTATATATATATATACTGAGATCATGTGACAGATAATGTGACACTTAGATTGCACACAGGTGGATTTCATTTAACTAATTATGTGACTTCTGAAGGTAATTGGTTGCACCAGATCTTATTTAGGGGCTTCATAGCAAAGGGGGTGAATACATATGCATGCACCACTTTTCCGTAATTTTTTTTTTTTTAATTTATTGAAACAAGTTATTTTTTTCATTTCACTTCACCAATTTGGACTATTTTGTGTATGTCCATTACATGAAATCCAAATAAAAATCCATTTAAATTACAGATTGTAATGCAACAAAATAGGAAAAACGCCAAGGGGGTTGAATACTTTTGCAAGGCACAGTATGCGGCTTGTATGCAGTGGAGGCCTGGAGATGCTAAATGTGTTTATGTTAATTAACGGTAAATTACTATGAGACCGACAGTCTTTTACATGACAATAACCGGCTGACACAATGTAGTGACAGCCTCAGCCTAAGGCCTGTGTCTGGGTCACCTAAATCATCCTCCTCCCTACCATTTGCCCCTGGCTGCTGCTGTTCTAAGGGATCCACTGGCCTGCTGTTGTCATCTGTCCTCCTCCTTGGATCATCTGAAAGGTAGAAAGGTTGAGGTGCAACATGTCATTAGTTAGTTTTAAAGGGCGACTGCACTTCCTGATTTGGCCTCGTTTTAGATTGGGTTCATTTAGAAATATTAGCGGCCGTGACTGAATTCAAACGTGAGTTGGTTTTGGGGTGTGGTTTGATGTGGGTGTCTCTTGTGTGTGTTTACAGGTTCCCAAATGTCACCTGACTGACTTTGGATAGCCTATATCAGGGTCTAGTTAGGGACCGGAAATAAATTACACAATGAAAATGAGACAATAGTGTCATATCTTTACATTTTCTCTTTAAATTCTTTCAATATTTGTAAATGAACAATAGTGTCATTGTCTCATTTAGAAATTCATTTGTATATGAATTTCTAAAATGTATAGTTCATTTGATTTTTAAGTAATTTAAGCTATTTGGAGCTATTGACATTTTTACATATTGTCCCATGAACATTGTGTAATTTACCGATGGTCCCTAACTAGCCACATAGAGATATCTAAAGTCAACTCAAATGTCCCACAGACATTAGGACCGGGTGGCGTGCAGCTTCACTCCAAATGGATGATTACTTGTGTGCTGCCAGCCGTCATCTGCCAGCCTCTTTACATTATGTAGTCAATTTTGACAGAAGAATGAATGTTTCTCACTCATTTCGGTCCCCCAGAGGCTGTTTTCTAAATGAGAAGTGTTTTTTTTAGGTTCAGTTCCTCTTTAAAGTTACTGTATACTGACAGGACCAAGGCAACTCAACTATAAACGCATAACAGCGCAACACAACTCCAATCATGACAGATACGAAGCTACATGGCCCCCAGGGTATATGAATATAAACACGAGACAAAACAAATGAGCCTGTAGAATGGAATAAGTTATAAGACGTCTATGATTCATTTCATTTCGTCAGCTAATGTGAGATTTTTAGATTAAATAATATTTGAGGACACATTACTTAAGGGCCTGTGTATTTTCGAAGTTATGTTCACCTACAATCTAACCACAAATCTGTCCATCTTTTCCCCTCCCTTTCTGGCTGACCTCCTCCTTCCCTTCTAAGTTCAAGTGTGTTTATTTATTATATACACATGATATACACTGTGTGGACAAAACATTAGGAATACCTGCTCTTTCCATGACATTGACTAACCAGGTGAATCCAGGTGAAAGCTATGATCCCTTATTGATGTCACTTAAAGCTGTGTCGGTCATGACATTCTGTCAGCCGGTAATTGTCATTCAGATACTGACAGTCTCATGGTAATTAACCCTTAATTAACATCAACACATTTAGCATTCCCTGGATTCCACGCATAGCCTGCAAGCCACTGATGTGGACCTTTGGAACATCTACATTTAAAAAGTCTAATAAATCCATTCAATATAGCCTACACCACCACAATAACTCCAGTATGAAAATGTATGCATTCACTAACTGTAAGTCGCTCTGGATAAGAGCGTCTGCTAAACGACTAAAATGTAAAATTATTTATTTTAGACAGGTCTAAAGAAACATGACATTAAGAAAATGTAGCCTATTTCAGAAGAACACACTAAGAATTAGGGGTTCAATTAGGAAAGTTGAAATGTAAAAAAGGTTCTTACCTTTGGAGAGTTCCTCTGGGAACGTTTCCTAATCAATGGGTTCATATTTGAACCTTTCTGATCATAAATGGTTCTTGGGGGAACCTGAAGGTGAAAAGGTTCCTGGAGGAACCTTTCAATATGCTGACGCCCTCTTAATATCAATAGGTTCCACATGACTACTACCACCCATATCAACAGTTTTTCCAAATGTACACAAAAAACTCCTGCTAAGTGGTAGTCCCTGTTCTCCTGCATTCTTTAGGGAGAAGAACATCTAGCAAAGTTTTGTTAGCTAGCTGGCTAATTTTAGCTAATTTTGACCCCATTGGTTCTTGCATGAACAAACCCCCTCTGTCTGAATATCTGGTGACTGACTGCCCATGGTTTTCACTAATTGTCCCAGTTCACCACTTCCATAAGGTCTGTAAAGTCAGTCTATTTCCAGCCTGCAGTCATTTGATCCTAGATTTGCTGTTTTCCTTTTCACTTTATGTATTTTCCAATTACAGCCTGTGTTGTGATATCAGCAAGAAAACATTCTGATAAGTGTCATGTTATTATAGGAAGTGACAGTGATTTGCCACTTTTGCAGTTACCTTTTGGTAATTTGACTAGAACATTTCTGATAAAGAAATATTTTCTTTGAGTTCTGGTCTGGTGATTCCCTCCATTGGACGACATGATGTGAATGTCCCCATTCCCTGTTGACCTTGGTGATCAAGAGAACCTCCCCCTTACTTCCCCCACAAACTCACTGGGTCACTCAGGTCTTCCACTGCTGGATATCTCATCATCCAACCCACTGGGTCACTCAGGTCTTCCACTGCTGGACATCTCATCATCCAACCCACTGGGTCACTCAGGTCTTCCACTGCTGGACATCTCATCATCCAACCCACTGGGTCACTCAGGTCTTCCACTGCTGGACATCTCATCATCCAACCCACTGGGTCACTCAGGTCTTCCACTGCTGGACATCTCATCATCCAACCCACTGGGTCACTCAGGTCTTCCACTGCTGGACATCTCATCATCCAACCCACTGGGTCACTCAGGTCTTCCACTGCTGGACATCTCATCATTCAACCCACTGGGTCACTCAGGTCTTCCACTGCTGGACATCTCATCATCCAACCCACTGGGTCACTCAGGTCTTCCACTGCTGGACATCTCATCATCCAACCCACTGGGTCACTCAGGTCTTCCACTGCTGGACATCTCATCATCCCCAAACCCAACCTTCACCGTTTTGGCAACAGGACATTCTCCAGGGCAGCACCCAGACAATGGAACTCCCTGCTTCCATCTGTCTGTGGCAGTTGGTAACCAATGGTTATTTAATTGGTTTAAACTTAAAATGTGAACTTTGACCATAGCATACTTTGCTGTCACATGCAAATACATTTTTCATATTGTGTGGAGTCGGGTGAATAATGGATGTGCCCGAATCAAATCTTTCCAAGTGAGGTGTGGCATCAAAGTAATGCGGTGACCACTTCAAGGTCGTAGGCTTTCATAATATAATATCTATAGAATATATGGATAATATCCATTCATTTAAATAAAGTGTTAACCACAAAGTATGGGCTTGTTGTTTTGTTTTGGATTCATTGTTTTCATGTTGATTCGTGTTGTTTCATGTTTCATGTTTAATATTGACAGATGTGTCATATCAATAAGCTGATTACACAGCATGATCATTACACAGGTGCACCTTGTGCTGGGGACAATATAACGGCACTCTAAAATGTGCAGTTTTGTCTCACAACACAACGCCACAGATGTATCAAGTTTTGAGGGAGCATGCAATTGGCATCCTGATTGCATGAATGTCCACCAGAGCTGTTGAATGAGAATTTAATGTTGAATGTTAATTTCACTACCATAAGCCGCCTCCAACGTTGTTTTAGAGAATTTGGCAGTACGTTCAACCGGCCTCACAACCGCAGACCACGTGTAACCACGCCAGCCCATGACCTCCACATCCGGCTTCTTCACCTGTGGGATCGTCTGAAACCAGCCACCCGAACAGCTGATGAAACTGTGGGTTTGCATAACCAAATAATTTCTGCACAAACTGTCAGAAACAGTCTCAGAGAAGCTCATCTGCGTACTCGTCATCCTCACCAGGGTCTTGACCTTACTGCAGTTCGGTGTCATAACCGACTGCATCGGGCAAATGCTCACCTTCGATGGCCACTGGCACGCTGGAGAAGTGTGCTCTTCACAGATTAATCCGGTTTCAAATGTACTGGCGTCGTGTGGGCAGCAGCCTGATCAACTCTATGCGAAGGAGATGTGTCGCGCTGCATGAGGCAATTTACATTTTAATTAGGCCTACATGAAACATGAAACAACAATATTAAACATGAAACATGAAACAACAATAATAAACATGAAAGCAATAAATCCAAAACAAAACAACAAGCCCATACTTTGTGGTTAACACTTTTTTTAAATGAATGAATATTATATATTCTATGAAATTACATTATGAAAGCCTACGACCTTGAAGTGGTCATCACGTTACTTTGATGCCACACCTCATTCATGGAGGAACCAATGAGGTCAAAACGTTAGCTAGCTACACCAGGTAGAAAAATTAGCCAGCTAGCTAGCAAAACTGTCGTTGACGTTCTTCTCCCTAAAGAAGGCAGGAGAACAGGGACTGTCACTAAGCAGGTTTCTTTTTGTGTACATTTCTAGAAACTGTCGTTGTTTTCCAGTGATTGTTGTCATGTAGCGACCAGTCTGTCTCCAAGGCCGTTCCTGGAATGGAATGTTGATGTGGGTGGTAGCAGTTGTGCAGGAGCTATTGATAATAAGAGGGCGCCAGCATGATTGTGTTCATGAGTGTGTTCTTCTGAAGTAGGCTACATTTTCTTCATGTCATGTGTCTGTATACCTGTCTAAAATAACTACATAGAGTTATTGTGATGGTGTAGGCTATATTCAATGGGATTTATTAGACTTTTGCAAATGTAGATGTTCCAAAGGTCCGCATCAGTGGCTTGCAGGCTATGGGTGGAAGCCAGGAGATGCTAAACGTCTTTATGTTAGTTAAGGACAATAAGCATGAGACCGGCGGTTATCTGAATGACAATCACCGGCTAACAGAATGTCATGACCACCACAGTCCTCCGTAACATCAATAAGGGATCATAGCTTTCACCTGGATTCACCTGGTTAGTCTAGGTCATGGAAAGAGCAGGTATTCCTAATGTTTTGTACACACAGTGTATATCATGTGTATATAATAAATATACCAACTTGAACTTAAAAGGGAAGGTGGAGGGCAGCCAGAAAGGAAGGGGAAAAGATGGACGGGTTTCTGGTTAGATTGTAGGTGAACAAAACATTGAAAATACATAGTCTTAAGTTATGTCCTCAAATGTTATGGAATCAAAAAATATCACATTAGCTGGTAAAACTGATGAATGAAATGAAAATGAATCTTAGAGATCTTATAACTTATTCCATTCAACAAGTCTCATTTCTCTTTATATTCATATACCCTGGGGGCATTGGTGCCCAGGACGTCGATCACTGTCGACCGGTCGATCGCAAACTTCTTTCTAGTAGGCCGCATAAAAGTTTTCAAAATGTATGCACAAAAAATATATATTTTGTCAATTCACAGCTGTTACGAACCCCGTGGCTCTAAACATCTAGGGTGGATGGACATGAGACCCGTAACATAAATTCATGTAAATCATAAGTGTGGCATGGAACAGTGAGAACAAAACTGACACAACAACCGTGAACTACCGTCAAACATAAATGGTTTATTGCTGAACACACGGTAAAGGTTTGGGAAAAAGGGCTGAGCAGGACCCAAGAAATGAAACAATAGTGTAAAACCCCCTAAACTGATCTTGCCTGCCTCAAGAACCGCTAGGCTACTGCTACCATACAAAAATACAGTGGGTGGTCCGCTCAGGTCTAACTGGTGTTTATAGACAGATTTCTTCCTACGGGTAATGTACGCCCAAGGGCAACTAGCTTAAACTCCCCTTTTCCCAAAAACACACAACGCTACTAAACAGGGTAATCAGCAATTAAATAAGTACACAGGATACAACAGTATCCACACTCAGGTAAAGAAATAAATTCTAACAAAGTTACCTATAGGGTAACAAACAACTTAGTGCGTACACAACACACAGGACACCACCGTGTCCATACTCACATATGGCAAAAATCTCTCTCCCAACAAACACAAGACTGGTTTTATATATAATGGAATGTGTGATTTAACAAACGAGTAACAGGTGGTGCAATTCACAGGAATGTTCACTGATTGGTCCAATCAGCAGACACCTCAACGACCACCAATCAGGAACATACAGGACACCTGTGATTAGGGCAGAAGGAGAGAAACACACAAGAACACAGGATACCTGTATCCGTAACACTCCCACCCTTAAAAGAGCAAACCACAATGGTTTGCGACACACGTACTATCACAACACCCAAAATTCAATAATCATCCTGCCGGGATAACAAAAAAAACCTAGATCATCAAACACGAGACAAAGCATCTGCCATCACATTATCTAACCCCTTTTTGTGGCGGATCTCCAAATTATAATTTTGCACGACAAGTGCCCAACGCATCAGGCGTTGGTTCTGGTTGTACATGTAGGAACATCATTAAAAAGACATGGAAAGCTGTGTAATAGTCTCACAATATCATCTGACTGTCTGTCCGTTAAATGAATCAGGCTAGACGGGAGAGACAGCAGCATCTCCGAATTGGGCAATCTAGCACACTGCTGCTGAGTATTGCGCAACTCCAAACCATCTCCGTCCACATCATTAACATGACCTCCCACTACAGCCGTAGCAGCAATAGAGACAGCCGACTCGGCCAGTTTCTCTGGACTGTCTACCTGAGTGACGGGTCTGGTGTGGTATGTCTTCAACATGTTAACGTGGCACACACGAGATTGGCGTTTTCTATCAGGAGTCTGTATCACGTAGTCAGTTTCAGTTAGTTTCTTTTCAATGACATAAGGACCAGAGAAACGTGCTGACAATGACGCTCCTGGCACAGGCAACAACACAAGAACTCGGTCACCTGGCTGCAGTGCACGAGAAACAGCCTGTATGTCATAGGGTCGTTTCATCCGTTTCTGTGAGGAAGACAGCGCTTCCTTTGCTAGAGCACAGGCAGCATGTAGGCGCTCACGAAAGCGACTAACGTAATCCAACACATTTTCTTTCACACACAACTCTTGTGACAAAAACTGATCCTTAAGGACTTTCATAGGTCCTCTCATGGTGTGTCCAAACACCAGTTCAGCTGGGCTGAACCCCAGGGATTCCTGTACTGTCTCACGGACAGCAAACAACACTAGAGGAACTCCCTCATCCCAATCTTTCTCAGATTCCAAGCAATATTTACGGAGCATAGACTTCAGGGTCTGATGCCAACGTTCAAGCGCACCCTGAGACTCTGGGTGATATGCGCTTGACACACGGTGTGTAACTGACAAGGATTTTAACACTTGTTTGAAAAGTTTAGAAAGGAAATTCGTACCCTGATCAGTTTGTATCACCTTAGGTAATCCAAAAGTTGAGAAGAACTTGATCAACGCTTTACTCACCACCGGAGCAGTAATCCTTCGCAGAGGAATGGCCTCTGGGTACCTGGTGGCCACACACATAATTGTCAACATAAACTGGTTACCAGCTTTTGTTTTTGGTAATGGTCCAACACAATCAACCATCACATGCTCGAATGGTTCACCTATGGCCGGTATGGGACAAAGAGGTGCAGGGGAAATAACCTGGTTCGGTTTCCCAACTACTTGACAGGTGTGGCAAGTCCGACAGAACTGAGCCACATCTTGTTTTAAGCCAGGCCAAAAGAAATGTCGCAACACTCGATCATAAGTCTTGGTGACTCCCAGATGTCCGGACCACTGGTGATCATGAGCGAGGGATAAAACATTTTGTCGAAAGGCTGTAGGAATCACTATTTGGTAAACAGCATTCCAATCTCCACCAGCGTCAACATGGGATGTCCATTTACGCATGAGGAGATTACCATCAATGAAGTATGCCAGGTTTTTCTTCTTTAGCTCGTCCTCTGAGACAACACTAGAAAAACATTTAGCCAGGCTAATGTCAACCTGTTGGTTAGCGATCAGCTGCTCACGAGTAACTGGTAACTGTATTGCCTCAGCAACAAGTTCCACATCCTTCTTCCTTTCTCTGGGCTGTTGGTCAGACTGCACCAGCTTACCAGAGGTAGCACCCGAACTATCCTCTGGGTCACACTCTCTGAATAGAATCGTGTTCGACAAATCTATCACTTCACCCACTTGTCGTGCTTGAGCACGTGTGACAGCACAAGCGGGGAACACATCTGGATAACCTTGTGCCAGCTCCTCAGAGAGAGACTGGTCACTTTTATCCAATACCTCCAATACGGGTATCACCTTTCCTCCGGCAATATCGTTGCCCATTATAAATGTCACACCTTTTACTGGCAACCTAGGACGTACGCCAACTCTGAACAATCCACTGACTAATTCAGAGTGTACGTTCACAAAGTGCAATGGCACTGGGACGAAACCCATTTCAATTCCTTGTACTAACACACTGGAACCACAATATGTATTATTAGACAAGGGCAACACATCAGCTAGTATGAACGACTGCGCCGCACCAGTATCTCTGAGGATTCTAACTGGACGCTGAGACGCTTCATCATCTGATATAGAAACAAACCCCTCAAAAATGAACGGTTCATAACTGTGATCTGGGACAGGGACTTTCAAACCACATTCACTATGAGGCTTCTGTCTTGATTCCGGCCTTACAACCGTACGAATCAGCCCAACACCCGTTGGCGGCCTGGCGTGCTGAGGCATCCCCGGTTTGCGTTTAAGCAAAAAGCAATCACTAACCAAATGTCCCACCTTATGACAATAGAAACAGTGACGCACATCTTTTGGGCGTGCTGGATGTACTGCTGGTCGACTAGGACTAGAAGTTAGCAACTCCGCAGCCCTGCTCTCCGTACGAGCCGAAAACACGCTCTTATGCGTCAACACAAACTCGTCTGCCAATACAGACGCTTCCGACAGTGAGGATACTTTCTGTTCGTTCAGATAAACTACAATGCGTTCCGGTAAGCAATTTTTAAACTCTTCTAATAAGATTAACTCCCGTAGAGAGTTAAAATCAGTTACCTTACTTGCACTGTGCCATTTGTCAAACAGATTTCCTTTGTCTCTAGCAAACTCCACATAAGTCTGAGTAGGAGACTTTTTATGAGACCTAAATCTCTGTCGATATGCCTCAGGAACAAGCTCATAGGCACGAAGAACAGTAGCTTTGACCACTTCATAATTCAAACTGTCTTCAAGAGGTAGCGCTGCCAGAACCTCTTGGGCTTTACCTGTTAGTTTACACTGAAGTAATAGGCACCATACCTCGTCGGGCCATTTCAATGCTACTGCTATACGTTCAAACACACTGAAATAGGAATCAACCTCTGACTCCCTGAACACAGGTACCAAGGTGATCTGCCTACTAATATCAAACGTAGCAGATGACACAACTGGTGAGGATGGCTCACTAGCAGGCATAGTATTAGCAGAGACTAACCTCGCTGTTTCTGCCTCTAGTTCCATTCTACGCATCTCCAGTTCTTGATCAAGCCTACGTGTCTCCAGTGCTTGATCAAGCCTACGCGTCTCCAGTTCTGCCTCTAGCTTACGCGTCTCCTGTTCTGCCTCTAGCTTACGCGTCTCCTGTTCTATCTTACGCGTCTCCTGTTCTGCCTCTAGCTTACGCATCTCCAGCTTGTCTTGCCTGATTTGTGCCCGCTCTTCCGCCTCCATTTGGAGCCGTGTCGAGCGGACATCGATCCTGGCATCACTGTCAGTCAGTGGGGAGAGTGGGTCATAACGGGGCAATGTGGCTGGAGCCTTAGCCTCGTCCTCAGACACTGATGGGCTTACAGAAACAGCAACCACATCCCCTACAGGAGCAGCAGACTCAGGCGGCGGTAACACAAGCACCCGCTCGCTCAACAATATTTCTAACACTACTTCCCTAACTTCTGCTTTCACTAAACCCCTCGGTATGGGTAAAGAAAAGTGGTCAGCCAAAGCCTGTAGATCCACTCTACGGCAATTCTCAAAAACCCCCCACGTAGGGTTTTCCAAAAATGCCCCTAACTCAAAAGTAGCCATCCTACTAGCAACACGAGCCGTCAACTACTGAACACACAAAAAAAACAGGTAGTACAGCTGCCAAGCTCAACACTGAACCAGACACTTACTAATTTACATGAGTAGCATGGGATAAATAGTATCCCAGACGAGCCCCCACTTTATGTTACGAACCCCGTGGCTCTAAACATCTAGGGTGGATGGACATGAGACCCGTAACATAAATTCATGTAAATCATAAGTGTGGCATGGAACAGTGAGAACAAAACTGACACAACAACCGTGAACTACCGTCAAACATAAATGGTTTATTGCTGAACACACGGTAAAGGTTTGGGAAAAAGGGCTGAGCAGGACCCAAGAAATGAAACAATAGTGTAAAACCCCCTAAACTGATCTTGCCTGCCTCAAGAACCGCTAGGCTACTGCTACCATACAAAAATACAGTGGGTGGTCCGCTCAGGTCTAACTGGTGTTTATAGACAGATTTCTTCCTACGGGTAATGTACGCCCAAGGGCAACTAGCTTAAACTCCCCTTTTCCCAAAAACACACAACGCTACTAAACAGGGTAATCAGCAATTAAATAAGTACACAGGATACAACAGTATCCACACTCAGGTAAAGAAATAAATTCTAACAAAGTTACCTATAGGGTAACAAACAACTTAGTGCGTACACAACACACAGGACACCACCGTGTCCATACTCACATATGGCAAAAATCTCTCTCCCAACAAACACAAGACTGGTTTTATATATAATGGAATGTGTGATTTAACAAACGAGTAACAGGTGGTGCAATTCACAGGAATGTTCACTGATTGGTCCAATCAGCAGACACCTCAACGACCACCAATCAGGAACATACAGGACACCTGTGATTAGGGCAGAAGGAGAGAAACACACAAGAACACAGGATACCTGTATCCGTAACAACAGCGTTACCATCGAGTCTGCTTAAAAATAATGAGGTCCACACATCTGAAGCACCGTTTGCTTTTCTTACAGGTTAGCTTCTTTGGTGAATATTACTGCACAGCCAAAATACTAAAAAAACTGCTTGATTGACATAAAATTGGAAAAACATACATTTGTTTTCCAAATTGTCGCTACCATAGCAACCTGTAATAGACCTGTAATAGACCTGTAATAGACCTGTAATAGACCTGTAATAGACCTGTAATAGACCTGTAACAGACCTGTAACAGACCTGTAATAGACCTGTAATAGACCTGTAATAGACCTGTAATAGACCTGTAATAGACCTGTAACAGACCTGTAATAGACCTGTAACAGACCTGTAATAGACCTGTAACAGACCTGTAATAGACCTGTAATAGACCTGTAACAGACCTGTAATAGACCTGTAACAGACCTGTAATAGACCTGTAACAGACCTGTAATAGACCTGTAATAGACCTGTAATAGACCTGTAATAGACCTGTAATAGACCTGTAATAGACCTGTAATAGACCTGTAACAGACCTGTAACAGACCTGTAATAGACCTGTAATAGACATGTTATAGACCTGTAATAGACCTGTAACAGACCTGTAATAGACCTGTAACAGACCTGTAATAGACCTGTAACAGACCTGTAACAGACCTGTAATAGACCTGTAACAGACCTGTAATAGACCTGTAACAGACCTGTAATAGACCTGTAACAGACCTGTAATAGACCTGTAATAGACCTGTAGCAGACCTGTAATAGACCTGTAATAGACCTGTAATAGACCTGTAATAGACCTGTAATAGACCTGTAACAGACCTGTAATAGACCTGTAATAGACCTGTAATAGACCTGTAATAGACCTGTAACAGACCTGTAATAGACCTGTAATAGACCTGTAATAGACCTGTAATAGACCTGTAACAGACCTGTAATAGACCTGTAATAGACCTGTAATAGACCTGTAATAGACCTGTAACAGACCTGTAATAGACCTGTAATAGACCTGTAATAGAACTGTAACAGACCTGTAATAGACCTGTAGCAGACCTGTAATAGACCTGTAAGTGTATAGTCTTTGTTGTTCCAATGGTAGTTGTTTTTTTACTACGTTTCTTTCTATGAAGTTGTGGTTACATGTTTAATATGAGTGCTGGACCAAGCACCAAGAAACAGAAAATCTACCACTTTCACAGTGAGTAGGAGGAAGAAAATTTTTTCACCACAACAAATTCAAAATGTGTGTGTCTGATCTGCCATTCAAACGTAGCTCTTGCTAAGAAGGGAAATGTCGAGAGGCATTTCAAAACTGTTCACAAGAAATATGAGCTAAAAGTGAACTATGTAAGAGAAAAGTAAAAGAGTTTCAACTAGCTGCCCTACAATCGATCTTTACAAGGCCCAGCTCAAAGAGCCTCAACTAGCTGCCCAACAATCGATCTTTACAAGGCTCAGCTCAAAGTCTCAACTAGCTGCCCAACAATCAATCTTTACAAGGCCCAGCTCAAAGAGTCTCAACTAGCTGCCCAACAATCAATCTTTACAAGGCCCAGCTCAAAGAGTCTCAACTAGCTGCCCTACAATCGATCTTTATAAGGCCCAGCTCAAAGAGTCTCAACTAGCTGCCCAACAATCGATCTTCACAAGGCCCAGCTCAAAGAGTCTCAACTAGCTGCCCAACAATCGATCTTCACAAGGCCCAGCTCAAAGAGTCTCAACTAGCTGCCCTACAATCGATCTTCACAAGGCCCAGCTCAAAGAGTCTCAACTCTTTGGGGGGGGGGTTAGACCGTGTTAGGAAGAGGGTGGATAAAGTAGATCCTATGTAACTAAAGTGTGGGCATCCCTGCCCTAGGGGCTATGGAGCTTCTTGTCTGTCATGTTTGGAGTTGTGTTGCGCTGTTATGCATACACTTTATTTTTTTTCTCCAGTTGAGTTGCCCTGGTCATGTCAGTATACAGTAACTTTAAAGATCAACTGCACCTTAAAGCCAACTTCTCATTTGGAAAACAGCCTCTGTGGCATCGATATGAGTCAGAAACATTTATTATTCTACTGTCAAAATTAACTTTAAAGTGTAAATAGGATAATTTTGGTCATAAAGTCAGTCTTGTCCAAAACTGAGTGTTATGAGACTTGTGGTCGTGACTGCGTCACAACGTAAATGAAGGTTTCCCACATATCCACAGCTGGCAGCAAACAAGTAATCATCAGTTCAGGGTGCAGCTGCATGCGACCCGATAGTAATGCCTGTGGTAAGTTTGGGTTGACTTTGAATATCCCTATGGAGCTAGTTAGGGACCATCAGTAAATTACACAATCAATACAATATGTAAAAATTAAAATAGCTCCAAATTTCAATTACTTAAACATCTCAAATCAACTATACACTTTAGAAATTCATATACAAATATTGAAAGAATTTAACAAGAAAACATAAAGATATGCAATATGAAACTATTGTCTCATTTTCATTGTGTAATTTATTGACGGTCCCTGACTGTCCAAAGTCGCAGACCAGCCGGCTGATGCTAATTGGATAAATAGTTTGGGAACCTGCAAACACACACACGAGACTAGCATTTATTAATTAACCCAATCTAAAACGAGGCCAAATCAGGAAGCGCAGTCGCCCTTTAAAACTAACTAATGACATGTTGCACCTCAACCTTTCTACCTTTCAGATGATCCAAGGAGGAGGACAGATGACAACAGCAGGCCAGTGGATCCCTTAGAACAGCAGCAGCCAGGGGCAAATGGTAGGGAGGATGATTTAGGTGACCCAGACACATGCCAAGGGCTGCAATACATACAAGCTGCATACAGTGCCTTGCAAAAGTATTCATCCCCCTTGGCGTTTTTCCTATTTTGTTGCATTACAATCTGTAATTTAAATGGATTTTTATTTGGATTTCATGTATTGGACATACACAAAATTGGTGAAGTGAAATGAAAAAATTACTTGTTTCAATAAATTCAAAAAAATAAATTACGGAAAAGTGGTGCATGCATATGTATTCACCCCTTTGCTATGAAGCCCCTAAATAAGATCTGGTGCAACCAAATACCTTCAGAAGTCACATAATTAGTTAAATGAAATCCACCTGTGTGCAATCTAAGTGTCACATGATCTGTCACATGATCTCAGTATATATATACACCTGTTCTGAATGACCCCAGAGTCTGCAACACCACTAAGCAAGGGGCACCACCAAACAAGCGGCACCATGAAGACCAAGGAGCTCTCCAAACAGGTCAGGGACAAAGTTGTGGAGAAGTACAGATGAGGGTTAAAAAACAAACAGAAACTTTGAACATCCCACGGAGGGAGACTACTCTCCCAGGCAGCTCTCGAGACCAGGTTTCTTTCTGATTGTATCTTTCACTATGAATGGCCTGGCACTGTCCATCTGTCCCCAGTAGATGTCGCTCTCCGTCCATCATAAGTCTGGCGCCTGAGGGCGTAGACAGGAAAACAGACACTTTCCATTTTGCCTACTCACAAATTGGTTTAGAACGTCAACGGTTGGAATATCAACAAAAACTCCATCGGGAGTACAATAAATATAGCCTTAAGTTTAAAATCAAATCTCTACATGTTCAACATTTCAATGGTTCTATTTAATAGGTCATAGGTTTTGTTTCGAAATGTATTACCAAGACGGAGGAAATCCCATAAGCATTTATAGTTATTATTAGTTAGGGGTAAGTCAATTCCCATACTTTTACCAAATGTGAACATATGGCAATATTTTTCTTAGACTATTTCCCAGAGCCTTTAGACAGTCATACAATGCTTTAACCTTATCTCTATCAAATGATCCATAAAGGGACCAACTCAGAATACTTTTCTCACCCCTTATGTACGTCTACGTTTGGGTGTGCAAGTTTGTAAAATAATTATTATTTCCATGATAACTTTATAAAATCTCCAGTAATCGATTATACACACATACAATTTCTAACTTTTTCCCCATATCTTCACAGAAGCCATATATCGGAACCCCTAGATAACATTATATATCGGAACCCCTAGATAACATTATATATCGGAACCCCTAGATAACATTATATATCGGAACCCCTAGATAACATTATATATCGGAACCCCTAGATAACATTATATATCGGAACCCCTAGATAACATTATATATCGGAACCCCTAGATAACATTATATATCGGAACCCCTAGATAACATTATATATCGGAACCCCTAGATAACATTATATATCGGAACCCCTAGATAACATTATATATCGAAACCCCTAGATAACATTATATATCGGAACCCCTAGATAACATTATATATCGGAACCCCTAGATAACATTATATATCGGAACCCCTAGATAACATTATATATCGGAACCCCTAGATAACATTATATATCGGAACCCCTAGATAACATTATATATCGGAACCCCTAGATAACATTATATATCGGAACCCCTAGATAACATTATATATTGGAACCCCTAGATAACATTATATATTGAAACGTATTATTCAATCAGCTTACTAGGCAAATTCCAATCTCTTATTATCAACATTTCAATCTTATTATGCAATGATTGGTTCAGTAGTCTTCAGGCTTGGTGTCCTAAGAGTTCAGTTCTCCTCACATTTCCACCTAATCTGTCACGGTTCTCTCTTCGATACCCACACTCATTTTATTGGTTATTAATCTGATCCTTTACAGTCTAAGAAATAACAACCCACACTCTCCTCATTCACACGGGAGACTATTCCTCCTGTCAAAAAGGTTAGTCATTCACATATATTCTCTCATACTTGCATGTTCAACACACCCAGGCACGGCACCACCAGGGGGCAGAAGAGGGCAATGCCCCCTTAGTTGGAATATTGTGCCCCCTCGGTTTTGTATCCCTATTCTGTCCCACAATCTGCCCCCTCCGTCACGCCCAACCCATTTGTTGTGTATGCTTCATTCATGCAACTCCCTTGCACGCATCATACGTACGTCATACACATTTTACCGGTTGAAAAAAACTTCACAGTAGAAGGGCGGGTCAATTTGACCGTTTAGGTTTACTTTCAAAGTTACTTACTACGAAAAAACTAAACATTCACCGCTCAGCTGGATGGAATGTAGCTAATGTAAACAGTTTGGTAGGTAGCTGATAGTATGATGGACATTAGAAAGTGGCTTCGCCAGGGCACAACGGCAGCATCGGATCAAAGCGGGGGGGAGGAGGAGAAGCCTGCCATAGAGAGGCCAAAGGCAAGGCTGCTGGTCGACGCTAATCACCGAAGCCAAGGCTGCTGAGCCGACGCTAATCACCGAGGCCAAGGCTGCTGAGCCGACGCTAATCACTGAGGCCAAGGCCGCTGGTCCGACGCTAATCACCGAGGCCAAGGCTGCTGGGCCGACGCTAATCACCGAGGCCAAGGCCGCTGGGCTGACGCTAATCACCGAGCCAAGGCCGCTGGTCCGACGCTAATCACCGAGGCCAAGGCCGCTGAGCCGACGCTATTCACCGAGGCCAAGGCCGCTGGGCCGACGCTATTCACCGAGGCCAAGGCCACTGGGCCGACGCTAATCACCGAGGCCAAGGCCACTGGGCCGACGCTAATCACCGAGGCCAAGGCCACTGGGCGGACGCTAATCACCGAGGCCAAGGCCACTGGGCCGACGCTAATCACCGAGGCCAAGGCCGCTGGGCCGACGCTATTCACCGAGGCCAAGGCTGCTGAGCCGACGCTAATCACCGAGGCCAAGGCCGCCGAGCCCAGCAGCAAAGGCAGCTGCGCAACTGTCTTGCAGCCTGGTGACATAGGAGGTAACCAACCCGGCCTGCAGCCTGGTGACATAGGAGGTAACCAACCCCCGGCCTAAAGCCTGGTGACATAGGAGGTAACCAACCCGGCCTGCAGCCTGGTGACATAGGAGGTAACCAACCCGAGGAGGGGCCTGCAGCCTGGTGACATAGGAGGTAACCAACCCGGCCTGCAGCCTGGTGACATAGGAGGTAACCAACCCGAAGGAGGGGCCTTCAGCCTGGTGCCATAGGAGGTAACCAACCCGAGGAGGGGCCTTCAGCCTGGTGACATAGGAGGTAACCAACCCGAGGAGGGGCCTGCAGCCTGGTGACATAGGAGGTAACCAACCCGGCCTGCAGCCTGGTGCCATAGGAGGTAACCAACCCGGCCTGCAGGGTGGTGCCATAGGAGGTAACCAACCCGAAGGAGGGGCCTGCAGCCTGGTGCCATAGGAGGTAACCAACCCGAAGGAGGGGCCTGCAGCCTGGTGCCATAGGAGGTAACCAACCCGGCCTGCAGCCTGGTGCCATAGGAGGTAACCAACCCGGCCTGCAGGGTGGTGCCATAGGAGGTAACCAACCCGAGGGAGGGGCCTGCAGCCTGGTGCCATAGGAGGTAACCAACCCGGCCTGCAGCCTGGTGCCATAGGAGGTAACCAACCCGGCCTGCAGCCTGGTGCCATAGGAGGTAACCAACCCGAGGAGGGGCCTGCAGCCTGGTGCCATAGGAGGTAACCAACCCGGCCTGCAGCCTGGTGCCATAGGAGGTAACCAACCCGGCCTGCAGCCGCCAAGACCGAACCTAGCAGCAGCACCTCCAGGATATTACAAGCATGACGACCTCGGTGATGAGGAGCCAGCGCAGGTTTGTCTGGGGAAATACCCAACCTGCCTGTACTGTGGGAGAAAACTGACATTTTGTAGCACGTGGTTCAAAGGCAGAGAGTGACTGCTGCAAGCCAGATGCAGTTTGATGAGTTATGGGAGAGATACAAGCACATTCAGTGAGCACAGACGGAGCATGTTGCACAGGAGGAAAGAGCAGCTGATTCAACTGACATTTGAGAGGGATCTTACAAGCAAATTCCGTGGGGAGTGGAAGGAGAGACTGCTGAGGAGGTTCAACACAGCATCAAGGCGGCTGCAACTCTTTTGAATCTGGGTAAGAACAGGCAGCCTGGCTGGGCTTGTAGTATTTAGTTATTTGCTAGCTTTTGGAAATGCGTGGCAAACGTCAGAAATAGGCGTAGACGTGATTTTCTTTATTGGCCTTGCTGCCAAGTCTACTGCTTGATTTCTGTGATTGGATTGGAAAGGTTTGGTTTATGATATTATATAATCGGATTGTTTTTAATGTTGTTTTATAATGTAGAAGAGGTGCTTTGCATTACATTGATGAGGGTGGGCAGACCTTGACCAATGGTTGAGTAATGATGTAGCTATAGTGTTGCCATTAACAACTCGTTGCTATGGAATACTAATGTCTCTGTTATCATACGCAGCGTAGGACGGCACTCTGGTGGGAAGACAGCTTGGTAGCTGCGTCCAAGCTGCATTGTACCGATAAGTCCTGGTAGTGCATTGTACATTATTGTTTGCTTTCCGCGATTGGAAATGCATTGTATTGGCATGAGGAAGGGTTATTACGGTAATTAGCAACTGTTTTGCATTGGATTGATGGGTATTTTGCATGTAGCTGTGTAGCATTGTCATAACTTGCAATTTCTGGAGGCGGTTATGAATTGTCCACGTTTGTAAAGCGGTGCAATAGCCTGTATTCTTGCGGCAAGACAGCCGTGCGTGGCTGCAAATACATTGTGTGTAATTGTACTATCGATTATTATCCACCCTGTGTTATCAGCAAGCGAAAATAGTTGTGCCCCCTTAGTAATTTCTGATGCCCCCTTGCCGAGTTAATCCTACCGCCGGGCCTGGGCTACAGGTGAAATAAATTATGGTGAACGTGCAAGGTGATGAGATTGATGCTCCTTTCCAATAAATATCCAGGGTCTTATTCTGGTGACATGTTGATCGATGCTTGGCTGCTAATGAAGGTAGTTATGTGGCACTACATTAGATCACTCTAATATGGTATCCTTGGGCGCTGCAGGATACATTCAGAGTAAGAATTAGTGATTAGTCCGGAGTCCCGGCTAGTGCTGTGGCTGACCCCCTTAAATACCTGCCGCCTCAGTACATCCACCTCTTCCTTTTCTCACCTCATTCATTTGTCTTGGAGATGAGAGGCTGGTGGTTGACAGAGGAAAAGGAAACCAGGTAGAAAGAGGAGGAAACAGGGCATTCAGAAAGGATTCTGACCCCTTGACCTTTTTCCACATTTTGTTACGTTACAGCATTCTACAATTGATTAAATAAATAACAGTCCTCATCAAATCAAATCACATTTTATTTGTCACATACACGTGTTTAGCAGATGTTATAGCGGGTGTAGCGAAATGCTTGTGCTTCTAGCTCCGACAGTGCAGTAATATCTAACAAGTAATATCTAACAATTTCACAACATATACCCAATACACACAAAACTAGTAAGGAATGGGATTTAAGAATATATACATATATGGACAAGCAATGACAGAGCGGCATGGACTAAGATACAGTAGAATATTATAGAATAGAATGCAGTATATACATATGAGATGAGTAGTGCAAGATATGGAAACATTATTCATGGTTAACTAGTCTGTTTATTCCACTGATTCATATTGATACCAGTCCATTCATTGGCTGTAAAAGTGGGTAAAAACAGAAAAGCATATAACTGTAGCTATGTGGTCTTTACTTGGGTGTGTTTCAGCAGGGTGAGGTCAGAGAGATGCTTCCAAGTCAGTATTTTTCTGAACTCATAAATACACACAATCTGATGGGATGAATGTTCAACCCCATTAAAATAACCATAAGGTCTATATAGTACCTTTAAGTTAAGACATCACAGATCTGTTCATGGCAAAGCAGTTCAATTAATGATGTTAACTGATTCTTAAAGAATATAACTTATAAATCATGAGCCTCATCTTGAGGAGTCACCTGTGACAGTATTCATAAAGAGTAGGAGTACTGATCTGGGATCAGTTTAGCCTTTTAGATCATAATGAAACAGATTAAATGGACAGGGGGGACCTGATCCTAGATCAGCACTCCTCCTCTGGGAAACTGCATGTATGAAACCGAACACATAGTCGTAGTCTAGTTACAGCAGGTGTTTACTGCCATCTAGTGGAAGATACCAATAAAACACTTGATTATCAGGATGGGGAGACGGCTGAGCTGAAACAGAACGTAAAGAAGACTATCCTGCTCAGAACAGTGAACAAACAAAGGCAGAAGCTGCTGGTAAAGCAACACTCACGGTGTGATGGAGAGTGGTAAAGCAACACTCACGGTGTGATGGAGAGTGGTAAAGCAACACTCACGGTGTGATGGAGAGTGGTAAAGCAACACTCACGGTGTGATGGAGAGTGGTAAAGCAACACTCACGGTGTGATGGAGAGTGGTAAAGCAACACTCACGGTGTGATGGAGAGTGGTAAAGCAACACTCACGGTGTGATGGAGAGTGGTAAAGCAACACTCACTGTGTGATGGAGAGTGGTAAAGCAACACTCACGGTGTGATGGAGAGTGGTAAAGCAACACTCACGGTGTGAGAGAGAGTGGTAAAGCAACACTCACGGTGTGATGGAGAGTGGTAAAGCAACACTCACGGTGTGATGGAGAGTGGTAAAGCAACACTCACGGTGTGATGGAGAGTGGTAAAGCAACACTCACGGTGTGATGGAGAGTGATAAAGCAACACTCACGGTGTGATGGAGAGTGGTAAAGCAACACTCACAGTGTGATGGAGGGTGGTATAGCAACACTCACGGTGTGATGGAGGGTGGTAAAGCAACACTCACGGTGTGATGGAGAGTGTTAAAGCAACACTCACGGTGTGATGGAGAGTGGTAAAGCAACACTCACTGTGTGATGGAGAGTGGTAAAGCAACACTCACGGTGTGATGGAGAGTGGTAAAGCAACACTCACGGTGTGAGAGAGAGTGGTAAAGCAACACTCACGGTGTGATGGAGAGTGGTAAAGCAACACTCACGGTGTGAGAGAGAGTGGTAAAGCAACACTCACGGTGTGATGGAGAGTGGTAAAGCAACACTCACGGTGTGATGGAGAGTGGTAAAGCAACACTCACGGTGTGATGGAGAGTGGTAAAGCAACACTCACGGTGTGATAGAGAGTGGTAAAGCAACACTCACGGTGTGATGGAGAGTGGTAAAGCAACACTCACAGTGTGATGGCGAGTGGTAAAGCAACACTCACGGTGTGATGGAGAGTGGTAAAGCAACACTCACGGTGTACAGATGTAAAATAAATAAGTGTTAGCTTCCTCAGCACCATGCAGCCCACTGTTGCCACCGGCAGTGACCAGAAGAAGAAACCGGAGACAGTGACAGACTACAATCACACAAAGGTATATACAGTATCTCTACCATATACAGATAGCCTTCCCATCTGCCAAACACCAAATAGGATCCCCTTTTATTATATTACATTCATATTATTACTATTAGTATTATCATTCTATATAATTATAACCTATCCTATTCTATTTTATTTTATGTTAAAGCTTGGTGTGGATGCTAGACCAGATGTCCAGACTGTACTCTGTAAAAGGGGGTACTCTCCTCTGGCCTGTTGACTGTACTCTGTAAAAGGGGGTACTCTCCGCTGGCCTGTTGACTGTACTCTGTAAAAGGGGGTACTCTCCTCTGGCCTGTTGACTGTACTCTGTAAAAGGGGATACTCTCCTCTGGCCTGTTGACTGTACTCTGTAAAAGGGGGTACTCTCCTCTGGCCTGTTGAGGTGTTCTACAATGTGCTCGACATGACTGCTATCAACACGTGTTGTACAAGCAATGCCTTGACAAGACAGTCAGCAGGAGACATTTCATCATGGATCTGGCATTTGAGCTTGGTGAGAACCACATGAACGCAGAGAAAGAAGCTACAGTCACCAAGCAGGCCGCCAAGACAGCAGGTCCTGTTCTCCCCCTTCCCCAAGAACCACAGCTCCTACTGGGGAAAAATACACAATGTCAAGACAGCAGGTCCTGCTCTCCCTCTTCCCCAAGCACCACAGCTCCCACTGGGGAAAAATACACAATGTCAAGACAGCAGGTCCTGCTCTCCCTCTTCCCCAAGAACCACAGCTCCCACTGGGGAAAAATACACAATGTCAAGTCGGCAGGTGCACACCGAACAAGGCCCATGAAAACTGTGTGCAGGGAACCGATTTGATTTGTTTGTGGAACCGAACCATAAAGAGGAGACGTGATTGGTTCATGTGTAAAGGCTCGGTACAGTGTCTGATACAATCAACACATTATTGTTTTTACATCTTGTCATGAATATATTTCCACAAATATATATTTATTTAATTCATCCTTTACAATTGTTCATGCACTGGTGCTTTTGTTTAGGAATACAGCAAATCATTTCACCTGAGCACCTGGCTTGTCAAAATAAACAGTAAATCCACTTTATTAACTCTATTACTAAATGGACTTTATTAAGTACTATAACTATATTACTAATTGAATCTACAAATACAGTTGATTAAATGATTTACACTGTAATGTTTTTATTGTAAGGGAAACAGAAATAGGCTATAGGCCGATATTATTTTTACTTTGTAGAATTAACTATTGTTGTTATTTTTTTATTGATATATTTCCACAAATATTTCTTCATGCAATTAACCCTTTACAATATATGATGCACTATTTATCAAGCGTTTATTTAACAAACCATGTTTGCACACCTTGCACCTTGCTGGTTGATATGCATCTGATGCATATGCTAAAGTAGACGCCTGGTAACTTTCTCTAGCGGGTTCTTATATGCTGAAAGAGCAGGCGGTTCTAGTGTTAAGGACTGGTAGATGGGTGTTGCTCATGCATTCACTCATGCTGACCGGCTCCAGTACTTTGTTCTTGACTAAAGCCTCCAAGTCAGCCTTGACCTTTGGTCTGATAGCATAATGTACAGGTCCTGCTTTCAGAAACGTTGGTTTGCTGTCTGGCTTAATGCTAAGCTTCCCTGTAATGTCGTTCATACTACCCAGCTGTCCATTAAAGACTTCTCCATGTTTCTTTAAGATGGCAGGTAGGTCTGTTTCTCCATGTGTCATTGTATGCACTGATGGCCAGTCCAGTGTGATTTTCTCCATCTATGAACATCCCAGTAGTGATGCATAGTCTCCTTTCACAACTTAGAGTGGCAGCTTTTCAGTTTGTCTGTTTACCTGAACTGTGACATCAGTGATGCCTCTCACAGTGACACATTCACCTGTGTAAGTCTTTAACATGAGGTGCGCTGGTTGAAGTGGAAGGTGTTTCAGTGGATTTATTCTGACACAAGAGATACAGCTGCCCCTGTGTCAATCTCCATACCCACCGGCTGTCCCTCTAGCAAAGGGGAGACATAGTAGCTGTGCAGCCCGCCAGGAAAAAGTCTGGATTTTCAGTGTGACTTCCTGGTCTGATGAGTCACTCACCTCAGTGTTCTCTTACTCAACAGTGTGAACATGTCTATGTGTCTTTCGTTGGAATGCCTGTTTCTTGTTTCCCGTTTTTGTGATTTCTCTGTTCTCTTTTTGTTTCTGGAGACTTGTCCGATGTGGCCCTTTTTACCACAGGCTGGACAATCCATGTCCTTACACCAGCATGTGACTTGATTTCCCGGTCTCTGATTTTCAGTTGAAACTCTGTTGAAACGTTTTATTTATTTGAAAGGAACACAGACAAGAACAAATAGCAGCAGGAATGGTTATACAGCTAGAGACACAATACTGTTAAAATATATATCAGAACAAATAGCAGCAGGAATGGTTATACAGCTAGAGACACAATACTGTTAAAATATATATCAGAACAAATAGCATCAGGAATGGTTATACAGCTAGAGACACAATACTGTTAAAATATATATCAGTATATTATGGAAACTAGTTATTGCAGATAAATAAAATTATAATAAACCACATATACAATCACCCACCTCAGCTGCATCAACACACCCTCCAACCCCTCCTGGGACCACCCCAACCCACCCTCCAACCCCTCCTGAGACCACCCCAACACACCCTCCAACCCCTCCTGGGACCACCCCAACCCACCCTCCAACCCCTCCTGGGACCACCCCAACACACCCTCCAACCCCTCCTGGGACCACCCCAACCCACCCTCCAACCCCTCCTGGGACCACCCCAACCCACCCTCCAACCCCTCCTGGGACCACCCCAACCCACCCTCCAACCCCTCCTGGGACCACCCCAACCCACCCTCCAACCCCTCCTGGGACCACTCCAACCCACCCTCCAACCCCTCCTGGGACCACCCCAACCCACCCTCAAACCCCTCCTGGGACCACCACAACCCACCCTCCAACCCCTCCTGGGACCACCCCAACCCACCCTCCAACCCCTCCTGGGACCACCCCAACCCACCCTCCAACCCCTCCTGGGACCACCCCAACCCACCCTCCAACCCTTCCTGGGACCACCCCAACCCACCCTCCAACCCCTCCTGGGACCACCCCAACCCACCATCCAACCCCTCCTGGGACCACCCCAACCCACCCTCCAACCCTTCCTGGGACCACCCCAACACACCCTCCAACCCCTCCTGGGACCACCACAACCCACCTTCCAACCCCTCCTGGGACCACCCCAACCCCTCCTGGGACCACCCCAACCCACCCTCCAACCCCTCCTGGGACCACCCCAACACACCCAACGTGATCTCCATGAAATTAAATACTAAATCAAGGTACACATTTGCACAAAAATGATAATTAACGGTTAATCTGTTGGGTAAAACCAACTACAGGAGTTTTTTTATGGTTTCAGCTGCAATTGTTGTTTGGCTAGCCCCATGGATCCTAGCAGTGGATAGTTCTAAATAAATGATATCTATAAAAGTGCTGATCCAATGAGGTGTGGTGGTTGCCATCTTAGTTCCAACATCTTTTTAGCTGCTGTCCAACCTGACAACATTATACGTCTTTGCTGTAATGACAGTGGTGAATTATCATTCAGTAATAACAGTCTGGGGGAACAAGGTATGAGGATACCTCTTTCCAAAACATGTCCCCTGGTCACTCCCAGTACATATGATTAAAGGAGCCCAAGGCACCTTGATTACATAGATCACACAGAGGAGTGGTTGTGATTTCTATTAAATTATGTTTTCTAGGTGGAAGGTTTACCCTGTGTATGAGATTAAAATGTATCAGCTGGTGATTAGGATTGTTAGATGAACCCACTAAGTTCCTGATGAACTCAACTGGTGAGCCTCTTTAGCAGCTAGTTCCATGGACACACTGTTTTCAATGTCCTTTGCCAAGGTCAGATGACTTTCAGTCAACAGTCTCTTTTGTGTAGCTTCACTCCGTAGCCCACATACTAGTCTGTCTCTAATGATGTCATTTAGAACATCATTAAACTCAGTGTTCTGGTGGTTTCTTTAATGCAGCAGCAAACATTGTTACTGATTCTCCCTCTTCCTGATGTCTCCTGTGGAACCTGAACCTTTCAGCATTAACTAGTTGTTCTGGTGAAAAATGTCCTTTAAGTATCTCCACAATATCCCCATACGTCTTATTACCTGTTCTGACTGGCTGTAGCAGGCTGCCTAGTAAATTAAATGTCTTTGGCCCCATTACACTAAAACATTTACATTTACATTTACTTCATTTAGCAGACGCTCTTATCCAGAGCGACTTACAGTTAGCACATACATTGTTTTATCGAACCCACAACCCTGGCGTTGCAAACGCCATGCTCTACCAACTGAGCTACATCCCCTGCCGGCCATTCCCTCCCCTACCCTGGACGACGCTGGGCCAATTGTGCGCCGCCCCATGGGTCTCCCGGTCGCGGCCGGCTACGACAGAGCCTGGATAAAACATGGAGGCACAATGTTGTCCTCATCCATGTCATTTACAAGAACAAAATATTCAAACCGTTCTGTATATGAGCTCCACTGCTCAATACTTTTATCAAATTGTCCAATGTTTCCAACAATTCCAATAATTTTTCCTTTCTCAATAAGCTCCTGATTGTCACTCACTTCAATATTGTCCTCAACCAAAGCAATATTTTCCTCAGTCATGTGATCTTCATTCACTTCACTCACTGATGTTTCCTCCTAAATTCGCTCATTTAGCAGATTTAATTAAACGGTTTGTCTTCACAGTTGAATAAATGTCCTTTCCTTTAATCACTGTATATTCCTCCTTTTTAATCACGTTGTTTTCCCACTCCGATGTCCGTCTCGAGTCCTTTTCTGCCGTCCATGACGATGTTAACTCCAGTGGTGGAAAAAGTACCCAATTGTCATACTTGAGTAAAAGTAAAGATACCTTAATAGAAAATGACTCAACTAAAAGTGAAAGTCACCCAGTAAAATACTACTTGAATAAAAGTCTAAAAGTATTTGGTTTTAAATATACTTAAGTATCAAAAGTAAATGTAATTGCTAAAATATACTTAAGTATCAAAAGTAAAAGTACAAATATAAATCATTTCAAATTCCTTACATAAAGCAAACCAGACGATTTTATTGTTTTTAAAATGTACATTCAGCCAGAGGCAAACTCCAACACTCAGACAATTTACAAACAAAGCATTTGTGTTTAGTGAGTCTGCCAGATCAGAGGCAGTAGGGATGTTCTCTTGATAAGTGTGTGAATTTGACCATTTTCTGTCCTGCTAAGCATTCAAAATGTAACGAGTACTTTTGGGTGTCAGGGAAAATGTATGGAGTAAAAAGTACATTATTTTCTTTAGGAATGTAGTGAAGTGAAAGTAAAAGTTGTAAAAAATATGAATAGTAAAGTCAAGTACATATACCCCCAAAAAACTACTTAGGTAGTACTTTAAAGTATTTTTACTTAAGTACTTTACACCACTGGTTAACGCTCTTTCTTAGCTATCTCGACTATGCACTTGCCTCTGCTAGCAATACACTGTGCTAACATTAGCCTAGACTGTACCACAGAAAATAACAGTTTTAAACAGTTGTAAAAACCCACTTCTTCCAGACAGAATAGTTCCTGTAGATTCAGACTTACTCATCACCAATCTTTTGTTATGTCTCGTGGGTTTCATAACCACGTCTGTATAACAATTCAATAATGATGAGACGGGAGACAGAAATCAGTTCAACCATTTATCTGGAACGTGATCATCTCAACACATACAAACCCCCATGATGCTCTGCGGCACAACCCCAATATACAACAAATACATAGATAAGTAAATGGACACTAAACAAAACTCATAGAGGAATTTAAATGTTCAGTTGTAGAAAGTAGGGCCATGGGATAGGGTCAGAAATGTCAGTATGTTTGATAACTGGTTACAGAGGTGACATAACAAGCATAAGGTCCATTATAACACAGTGAAGTAGAGGTGGGAGCTAAAAGCAGACATGGACAATGCGACGGTGTGAGGAGGTCAGGGGTGAAACACTAGATCAGGATAGGTAGAAATGGCAGGGCTGGAAATAGACACAGAGACACATTCTGATCATGGCTCAGACCTGACCTGAGACACCCAAACAGAAGATGCCATAGCAAAGTCCTGTCCAGTAGGCTATATGGGATTTCCTTTCATCAAAATCCAACACATGGAAATGTGTCCAGTGTGTGTGTGTCCAGTGTGTGTGTTTGTCCAGTGTGTGTGTGTTTGTCCAGTGTGTTTGTGTGTGTGTATCAAGTGTGTTTGTGTCTGTGTGTGTGTGTCCAGTGTGTCTGTGTGTCCAGTATGTGTGTGTCCAGTGTGTGTGTGTCCAGTGTGTGTGTGTGTGTCCAGTGTGATGTTTGGGAATGATGTGTACTAACTCTATAGCAGTCAGGAGCAAGCCAGAAAACGGCCGTGCGTTTGGACAATGAATAGACACTGCAGGAAATAAAACCAAATAAAACCATCTGTCTAGCACATTTCTCCTATTTGTCTGCCTCTTCAGTCCAGGGTGCATTGCATGGTGCCGTTGCCAGAGATATTAGAGAAAACAGATAGGAATCACATTGGGCAATGCACGTCGGAGAGTATAACGCTCCACCCCCAGCAGACTATCGACCAATCCCGTTGAAGTTGTCATGCAGCGTCACGCGGTTGCTAAACTAATCGTCACGCAATCCCTTCTCAAAGTCAGGGTATGAGTGGAGAAACGTGCCTATTTTCCTGGAAAGTACATAATGTGACGATTCCAAAGCTATACAATATTACAGATATAAAGAGATCAATTATATCATAACTCGGAAAAGATTCGTAATGTTGTACCTTGTTGACGAAATTCGTGCTAATGTTTTTTTTTTTTTAGCTAGCACTCAATTGCCTCCCATTCACTCCTTGATGGAGAGCTCTCCTTGTCCCAGAATCGCCCAGAATGCACCGCGCGGCCCATGGACGTAGCATGGGCAATGTACACAATGGGCGTTACCAGGAGTCCAATGGAGTTTCCCAATCTCCTCAAAAGGATCTCTGCCGTTGTGAACGTCAGACTCCACTCTGTGAGGCACATCGATCTGCAGGTTGAACATGGTGAGATTGTAGACCCCTAAATTGATAGTGCAGTTTGTTTAGGCGATTTTACAGCTAACTAGCTACTTCACATGCTGATATTGTATTTGGTATTAATTTGTGTAGCTACGTTTGCTTGCTTGCTTGCTAGCTAGCCAGCCAGCCCATAGAGAGAGCATTGTATTGTGGATTTTGTAGTCGACCTGAGCTGCGACAGATACCCAAAACGATTGTTTCTACCAACCTTATTATAATGGCTAAATTAAACATTTGATCACAAAAAAATATTGTTCTCACATATTAGTAATATTATTAGTAGTGTTATTTAACAATGTAAATTATAGGAATGGGTGGATTTCTCCTTTCATAAGGCAATGCATCCCAGTGCTGAGGCGCCACTACAGCCGGCCATGACCGGGCCCATAGGGCGGAGCACAATTGGCCCAGTGCCGTCCAGGGGAGGGTTTGGCCAAGGGGCTTCCCTTGGCTCGCCACGCTCTAGCCCGGGCGCCTGCAAGCTGACTTCAGTTGTCAGTCGAATGTGGTTTCCTCCGACACATTGGTGTGGCTGACATCAAGCTTTGATGATTTCAATCAGCTGTGTAGTTCTAGGGCAAAAACCACAACGTGCACCCGGGGGAGGGGCCCCAGGACCAAGTTTGGGAAACTCTGGGCTATAGCAGTTCTTTATTCAGACCTATAACTGTTCAATCTTCGTGAAAAGAAGTGAAAGACGTCTGCATCTTATTCTAGTCCTGTATTATTCAGCATGTCATTACAATGATGACTGCTTTAAAGCGAGGAAGGAATGAAGCACCAATAGAGAGAGAAGGATGAGGTAGGCTAATAACATTAGGGGGAATATTATGGAAGGTGTATATATACATTATACATGTAAAGTAGGCCCTATTATTAAAATCTAATTCGCTAGCTTATGTCCTGCGAAAGCATGCATGTTCTCTCCCAGCTTCATGGTTTGAACAATGTGTGTAATTCCAGTCCATATAATACAGTATAATACCATGCAGTACAGTCCACACTCAAAAAGATTAGCCTACTGGAGCTTGTTTCATTGATTTACCTAAAAGAGCATAGCTACATCAATGGGCATTTATGTTATTTGATAAAATTAACAATTATTTGATAAAATATTGAATTTGGCCTTTACTACTAAAGCCCATATAAACTCATTGAATAACACGTTCAGAAATGGCAAAAAAATACATCATAAGGAATAAAGTTTTGAAGTGTCTGTCCTGTATCTAGGAGTCATAAGACAGATCAGGATTCTTTACTTTTTTTTACCCATATAACCCCATATTTATGGGGCACAAAACTACCTCCATGCTTCTATTTGTTTGTATGGGATAGCTTCAGACGAGTCCCTTAGCACTTGTGTGGGTGGTAGAGCAAAACGGAGAACACTACCATGTTCATGAGAGTCTCTCCTTTTCATAGTGGGATCATACAGATGCTACAGACATTTTCGTGAGAAGACCAATTTTCGGGATGTCTCATGGTCTGACAAACTCCGCTGTAGATCCGCCACCTTCCACCGCAGATGTGGAAGGCCAACATAGGCGGATGCGGTGGATAGAGACGATATCTCCAGCTTAAACTGACTGATTTTGTTGGGGACTTTTTTTATGTTACTTAGGTTGACGCACTGGTGCGTCGATATACTTTTAAGGGTTAATGGCAAGCCCTGAATAAGGTAAAAACTTTTTTTTAAGTCTCATGCAATGTAGGCCTGCATTGAACACCACATATAGGATTTGCTCCATTGGTTTGGTTGGTAGGCCTACATTATACTCAAATAGCCACAACAGCCTATTGGCTACTGCCTACAACTGTCAGGGTACAGCCTATTGGCTACTGTCTACAACTGTCAGGGTACATCCTATTGGCTACTGTCTACAACTGTCAGGGTTCAGCCTATTGGCTACTGTCTACAACTGTCAGGGTTCAGCCTATTGGCTACTGTCTACAACAGTAAGGGTACAGCCTATTGGCTACTGTCTACAACTGTCAGGGTACAGCCTATTGGCTACTGTCTATAACTGTAAGGGTACATCCTATTGGCTACTGTCTACAACTGTCAGGGTACAGCCTATTGGCTACTGTCTACAACTGTAAGGGTACATCCTATTGGCTACTGTCTAAAACTGTCAGGGTACAGCCTATTGGCTACTGTCTACAACTGTAAGGGTACAGCCTATTGGCTACTGTCTACAACTGTCAGGGTACAGCCTATTGGCTACTGTCTATAACTGTAAGGGTACATCCTATTGGCTACTGTCTACAACTGTCAGGGTACAGCCTATTGGCTACAGTCTACAACTGTCAGGGTACATTCTATTGGCTACTGTCTACAACTGTCAGGGTACAGCCTATTGGCTACTGTCTACAACTGTCAGGGTACAGCCTATTGGCTACTGTCTACAACTGTCAGGGTACAGCCTATTGGCTACTGTCTACAACTGTCAGGGTACAGCCTATTGGCTACTGTCTACAACTGTCAGGGTACAGCCTATTGGCTACTGTCTACAACTGTAAGGGTACAGCCTATTGGCTACTGTCTACAACTGTCAGGATACAGCCTATTGGCTACTGTTTACAACTATCAGGGTACAGCCTATTGGCTACTGTCTACAACTGTAAGGGTACAGCCTATTGGCTACTGTCTACAACTGTAAGGGTACATCCTATTGGCTACTGTCTACAACTGTCAGGGTACATCCTATTGGCTACTGTCTACAACTGTCAGGGTACAGCATCAGTGTTCACTGTAAACGTGCGCCGGAAGTTGCTCAGAATTCTCACAACGTTCAAGTTTCCGCTCACAAGAGCAGAAATTTGCTCAGTGCCCCAAAACATTTAGAGGGAACATTGGTGGATGATCTACTCTGTTAAAGGATCAGTATTAACATCTACAATCTCTCTCTCCTTTATCTCTGTAGTGGAAGGTCTACTCTGTTAGAGGATCAGTATTAACATCTACAATCTCTCTCTCCCTCCTTTATCTCTGTAGTGGAAGGTCTACTCTGTTAAAGGATCAGTATTAACATCTACAATCTCTCTCTCTCTCCTTCATCTCTATAGTGGATGGTCTACTCTGCCAGAGGATCAGTATTAACATCTACAATCTCTCTCTCTCTCCTTTATCTCTATAGTGGAAGGTCTACTCTGTTAAAGGATCAGTATTAACATCTACAATCTCTCTCTCCTTTATCTCTGTAGTGGAAGGTCTACTCTGTTAGAGGATCAGTATTAACATCTACAATCTCTCTCTCCTTTATCTCTGTAGTGGAAGGTCTACTCTGTTAAAGGATCAGTATTAACATCTACAATATCTCTCTCCTTTATCTCTGTAGTGGAAGGTCTACTATGTTAGAGGATCAGTATTAACATCTACAATCTCTCTCTCCTTTATCTCTGTAGTGGAAGGTCTACTCTGTTAAAGGATCAGTATTAACATCTACAATCTCTCTCTCCTTTATCTCTGTAGTGGAAGGTCTACTCTGTTAAAGGATCAGTATTAACATCTACAATCTCTCTCTCCTTTATCTCTGTAGTGGAAGGTCTACTCTGTTAAAGGATCAGTATTAACATCTACAATCTCTCTCTCTCTCTCTCCTTTATCTCTGTAGTGGAAGGTCTACTCTGTTAAAGGATCAGTATTAACATCTACAATCTCTCTCTACTTTATCTCTGTAGTGGAAGGTCTACTCTGTTAGAGGATCAGTATTAACATCTACAATCTCTCTCTCTCTCTCCTTTATCTCTGTAGTGGAAGGTCTACTCTGTTAAAGGATCAGTATTAACATCTACAATCTCTCTCTCCTTTATCTCTGTAGTGGAAGGTCTACTCTGTTAGAGGATCAGTATTAACATCTACAATCTCTCTCTCTCTACTTTATCTCTGTAGTGGATGGTCTACTCAGTTGGAGGATCAGTATTAACATCTACAATCTCTCTCTCCTTTATCTCTATAGTGGATGGTCTACTCTGTTAAAGGATCAGTATTAACATCTACAATCTCTCTCTTTCTCCATTATCTCTGTAGTGGATGGTCTACTCTGTTAGAGGATCAGTATTAACATCTACAATCTCTCTCTCCTTTATCTCTGTAGTGGAAGGTCTACTCTGTTAAAGGATCAGTATTAACATCTACAATCTCTCTCTCCTTTATCTCTGTAGTGGAAGGTCTACTCTGTTAAAGGATCAGTATTAACATCTACAATCTCTCTCTCCTTTATCTCTGTAGTGGAAGGTCTACTCTGTTAAAGGATCAGTATTAACATCTACAATCTCTCTCTCTCTCTCTCCTTTATCTCTGTAGTGGAAGGTCTACTCTGTTAAAGGATCAGTATTAACATCTACAATCTCTCTCTACTTTATCTCTGTAGTGGAAGGTCTACTCTGTTAGAGGATCAGTATTAACATCTACAATCTCTCTCTCTCTCTCTCCTTTATCTCTGTAGTGGAAGGTCTACTCTGTTAAAGGATCAGTATTAACATCTACAATCTCTCTCTCCTTTATCTCTGTAGTGGAAGGTCTACTCTGTTAGAGGATCAGTATTAACATCTACAATCTCTCTCTCTCTACTTTATCTCTGTAGTGGATGGTCTACTCAGTTGGAGGATCAGTATTAACATCTACAATCTCTCTCTCCTTTATCTCTATAGTGGATGGTCTACTCTGTTAAAGGATCAGTATTAACATCTACAATCTCTCTCTTTCTCCATTATCTCTGTAGTGGATGGTCTACTCTGTTAGAGGATCAGTATTAACATCTACAATCTCTCTCTCTCTCCTTTATCTCTGTAGTGGATGGTCTACTCTGTTAAAGGATCAGTATTAACATCTACAATCTCTCTCTCTCTCCTTTATCTCTATAGTGGAAGGTCTACTCTGCCAGAGGATCAGTATTAACATCTACAATCTCTCTCTCTCCTTTATCTCTGTAGTGGATGGTCTACTCTGTTAGAGGATCAGTATTAACATCTACAATATCTCTCTCCTTTATCTCTGTAGTGGATGGTCTACTCTGTTAGAGGATCAGTATTAACATCTACAATATCTCTCTCCTTTATCTCTGTAGTGGATGATCTACTCTGTTAAAGGATCAGTATTAACATCTACAATCTCTCTCTCCTTTATCTCTGTAGTGGAAGGTCTACTCTGTTAGAGGATCAGTATTAACATCTGCAATCTCTCTCTCCTTTATCTCTGTAGTGGATGGTCTACTCTGTTAAAGGATCAGTATTAACATCTACAATCTCTCTCTCCTTTATCTCTGTAGTGGAAGGTCTACTCTGCCAGAGGATCAGTCCAGGTGTGCAGTGTGTCAGCAGGTGCTGAGGGATCCAGTCTCTATCACCTGTGGACACGGGTTCTGCAGACAGTGCATCACCAGATACTGGGAGAAACCTGCTCCTTCAGGAGACTATGACTGTCCTCAGTGTAGAAAGAGATCCAGAACACGTCCTGTACTACAGCACCTGATTGAACCCAGTGATGCAAACCCTCAACCATATTTGTTGATATGACATGGCAGGTGGAGAGGGATCCCCATATATAACTCTGTGGGGACACCACTAGGTGGAGTCAGAGTGCCACTGTCACACCACAATTTATTCTCACCACAACTACGAGTTATTGTTTAAATGGAATGGAATAGTCCCAAAGGTGCAAAGATCAGTGGAAATCAAGTTCATCTAAAATACAGTACCTAACATTATGAATCCTTTACCCAAGTCTAGTATGAAGCTATGATTTCAGGATGTTCAGAACATTCCATTTTCAGACAGAAAGGTAGAACTGACCTGAAACAGGATACTGGGCCTCATAGTAGGAGTGCTGATCTAGGACCTGTCCATATAATCTTATTCATTATGATCTAAAAGGCTAAACTGATCCTGGATCAGTACTCCTACTCTGAGATGGTTTGTGGATACGGCCCCTGACCTGAAACAGGAAACTTTTCTCTTCATTTAAGCTTTTGTGTTAAAATTCTAAATCCCTGTAGCTCATCAACATGGGCTCCTACTGTAACTATGGCAACCAGGACCAGATATACTGAATTACTGTGTTGATGTGTCTCTACAGCTGAACAACTCTTTCCATGATGGAGGACCAGATATACTGAATTACTGTGTTGATGTGTCTATACAGCTGAACAACTCTTTCCATGGTGGAGGACCAGATATACTGAATTACTGTGTTGTTGTGTCTCTACAGCTGAACAACTCTTTCCATAATGGCCTTGTCATTGAACAAGCCCAGAAGGCCAAAGCCTCTTCTGCACACAACATGATGGACAATATCTTCAATTAAAACCCTTCATTAAAACCCACTAAATATAATTTTAGTGAATCCCTTGTCCTTCCAGGTGTTAGACTATTAACAGTGAGTCAGGTGTTCTCTGAACCTGGTCCTGGAGAGCCACTGGGTGTGAGCTCTGTGGGCTACGGAGTGAAGCTACACAAAGAGACTGTTGACTGAAAGTCATCTGACCTTGGCAAAGGACATTGGAATCAGTGTGTCCATGGAACTAGCTGCTAAAGAGGCTCACCAGTTGAGTTCATCAGGAACTTAGTGGGTTCATCTAACAATCCTAATCACCAGCTGATACATTGTAATCTCATACACAGGGTAAACCTTCCACATAGAAAACATCATTTAATAGAAATCACAACCGCTCCTCTGTGTGATCTATGTAATCAAGGTGCCTTGGACTCCTTTAATCATATGTACTGGGAGTGACCAGGGGACATGTTTTGGAAAGAGGTATCCTCATACCTTGTTCCCCCAGACTGTTATCACTTAATGATAATTCACCACTGTCATTACAGCAAAGCAATGATCTCCTCCCTAAACTCCCATACTCTCTTGAGAGAATTAGGCCTACCCTGACTTAGCTACCGAACCTCATTATGTAAAAGTATATCATGATGCTCAGCAGACCACGAAACATCAATGTTGAAGGATAAATGTTGATCGGATAAAGTTTATGATAGCCATAACTGAGTCCATTGTTTTTTAAGTCAATGCTGAGTTTAGCCAAAGCACGCTCTGGCAGTGTAGTCTTATCAGTGGCGAAAGAGCCAGTAGGCGGGCAGACAGTCCCTGTACCCCTGTTAGCAGCTCTGATTGGCTGCAACTGGTATGTTACTTATATTGATTGACAGCACATAATGGGCAAGACTATAGGAAAACAGATTCTCCCATTGGAGAATATTGAACGAGGGCTCATTTTGGCCCTAAACATTCCATTTTTACTGTGATTGATTTGCAGATTCTTTTTAATTAATGTTCAGCATTTATCAAAGGGCCATTCTAAATTGATAAATGGTATGGATCTTGCCTGTGGGCTGCCAGTTGAATAGCCCTGACCTAGATGCTTAGAAATGTGTTTGCTAGAGCTCTGCTTCCTTCTGTTTTTATTTTGGAAGCCAGTCAATTCAACCTCTCATAAGATCCAAGTCACTGACATGAGGATTGTCATTTCGTTACTTGAAACGGTTCTTATTTGATTTATTTTTCAGTCGAGCCCAAAAATTGACAATACATCTGTTTCAACCAGAGAAGTGGTTTCCGCAACTGGAAAGAGCAGAGAGTGTATTTGTAAATATCAATGTACAGTATATTTACATTTACATTTACATTTACGTCATTTAGCAGACGCTCTTATCCAGAGCGACTTACATTATTCTTTTTTTTTTGTATTTGTTTTTTGTATTTTTTAATTATTATTATTATTCTTTTTTTCATACTGCCCCCCCGTGGGAAACGAACCCACAACCCTGGCTTGCAAACGCCATGCTCTACCAACTGAGCTACCTCCCTGCCGGCCATTCCCTCCCCTACCCTGGACGACGCTGGGCCAATTGTGCGCCGCCCCATTGTCTCCCGGTTGCGGCCAGCTACAGCAGAGCCTGGATTCGAACCAGGATCTCTAGTGGCACATCTAGCACTGCGATGTAGTGCCTTAGTGCCTCACACAGGGTTGGGGTCAATTCCATTTCAATTCCAGTCAATTCAAGAAGTACACTGAAATTCCAATTCTCTTCAATAGTTTTCAATTAGGAAAATGTGGAATTGGAATTTGGTAAACTTTTTTAATTGAATGGAATTTAAATGGAATTGACCCCAACCCCTTATATCTCAACACAAAATGGCTGTGATTATTTCATTCTTGCACAGGTACTTGTGTTAGGGAAATGTTTTTGGGATACTTGTGCAATAGCCATTTTGGGGCTTGTTTCAATTCCAATGTGTAGTATGTATCCCATGTTCCTAGCACGCAATGGATACATCAAGCTTGTGACTCTTCAAACTCCATGGATGCATTTGCAGTTTGTTTAGGTCATTTCTGATTATTTTGTGCCGAATTGAAATGAATGCTAGATAATGTATTGTGTTGTTTTCTAAACACTGTGGATGCTACAGACGTCTTACCATGCCCCCACCCCAATGGACGTTTCATGCTGAATAACCACCACTAGTCAGCTTCCTACTCCCCCTGGCTGTCACAGAAGAGGTAGAGGAAGACCATGAGCTCAGGCCAAAATACTGTGGATATCATCTTTCTACACTCTTAGGAAAGAAAAGTGCTATCTAGAACCCAAAAGGGTTCTTTGGCTGTCCCCATAGGATTTGGGGCGTGTACTATTCTGTGCATTAGCCTACAAAATAGGTAATGGAATGATTACAGTTTTTCTTTCTTGATTATATGAAATAACCCTTTTCAGAAAAATCAGGACATGATTGAACAGTTATTGGTTTAGTAAATAAGAGTTGATATGTTGGAGTAAAACAGTTCATGTTTTCAGTGACCAGACAATGTATTCAGTAAAACAACTGAATACATCATCATAAAGTATTTGACAATACATTACATATCTTACATATCTCTGAAGGTACATTGTGTACATTGTGTACATTTTGATATTTTTGTACTCCAGGGAACTTTACTGTACCCATATTTCTAAGTGTGTGTATACAGTCGTGGTCAAAAGTTTTGAGAATGACACAAATATTCATTTTCACAAAGTCTGCTGCCTCAGTTTTTATAATGTAAATGTAAATGTAAATTGTTTTTATGATTTCAGCTCAACAAACAAATGCTTGGATATGATTCTGAAGACTCAATCAGCACCATAGAAACAACAGAAGATGAATATGTGCCAGGAACAGAACGTGGCAACGAGAGCAGTTTGGAGCTTTACTGTATGGAAGAACAAAGGCCTATAAGGGACATAGAAATACTGAGTCTGACACCTCTGTGCAAGAATCCGCAAGTTCACTTGAAGTCATGCACGTTACAAAGACTAAAGATTGATCAAAACATTACTGTCTCTTTTGTGAGAAACCACAATCAAAAATTGCCCGACATCTGGAAATTATTCATAAAGGTGAAGCTGAAGTGGCAAAAGGCCCTTTCTTTCCCAAAGAACTCCAAAGACTGGAAGCTCCCACTGACCATACTGAGACAACGTGGGGACAGAGCACACAACAGGCAAATCATAAGAGAAGGCAAAGGTGTTATAGTTCCTTGTAAACAAAGCAGTTTCCCAAATGGAAATCCAAAAGATTTCTTGCACTGTGCAAACTGCCAAGGACTCTTTAAAAGAACATTCCTATTGTTCAGCATTCACAATGGCATTTTCTGTTGTGACAGGATTGTTATGTTTGGTCTCTCAAGTTTCCACTCTGATGCTGCGTTTGTAACCATGTGGAAGTTGGGAATTTTACCAGTTCTGAAGTCGTAAAAAGCAGTTGGACGCATTAATTTAATTTGAACTCATTGATAAACGGTGGTTGGCTAATGGCCAACAACTTCGTCAACCATGAACTAAAAGTACAGTTATCATGCTTGTAACCAAATTATAGAGTTCAAAAACAGATAGATTTCTATAAATAATGTTTTGTTGTTGCATTTAACTGCCAAAAATGCTGTTATAGAAACCATTTCCTTAGTAGGTGAGGTCAGAGGTCACCATGTGGGAGAAGTGGGCGCTCAGGATGATAGACCAGTTTCCCACTAGTAATTACCAGTTGGAGGGCTGTTCAATTGGATTTTTCCCAGTGTTATGTAGTAAATTCCCACTTCCCACTTGGTAACAACCGCACCATGACACTGCCTCCTTCAGTGCCTGATGCGTACTTGTGACTCTCATAAAGGGGGCTTGTCTGTAGCACGGTACATCTCCCACTCCAGGTAATGTGAAAGCCTTGCCCCCACTAAGCCACGCCTCCTAAATCATTTCCCAGTGTGTCTTGCCTTTTATAGTGAATTGTAACGTTACCACTGACTGTACTTGTTAGTGACAGAGACATGGTCGTTGAATTCGTTCATTTTCAGTCCTGTGGCCATAACCAAGTTAGTTCCTAGGCATATATTATCATCATAAAGTCTATCATCATAAAGTATTTGACAATACATTACATATCTCTGAAGGTACATTGTGTATTTTGATATTTTTGTACTCCAGGGAACTATACTGTACCCATATTTCTAAGTGTGTGTATACAGTCGTGGTCAAACGTTTTGAGAATGACATAAATATTCATTTTCACAAAGTCTGCTGCCTCAGTTTTTATAATGTTAATTTGCATATACTCCAGAATGAAGAGTGATCAGATGAATTGCAATTAATTGCAAAGTCCCTCTTTGCCATGAAAATGAACTTAATCCCAAAAAAACATTTCCACTGCATTTCAGCCCTGCCACAAAAGGACCAGCTGACATCATGTCAGTGATTCTCTCGTTAACACAGGTGAGAGTGTTGACGAGGACAAGGCTGGAGATCACTCTGTCATGCTGATTGAGTTAGAATAACAGACTGGAAGCTTTAAATGGAGGGGGGTGCTTGAAATCATTGTTCTTCCTCTGTTAACCATGGTTACCTGCAAGGAAACACGTGCCATCATCATTGCTTTGCACAAAAAGGGCTTCACAGGCAAGGATATTGCTGCTAGTAAGATTGCACCTAAATCAACCATTTATCGGATCATCAAGAACTTCAAGGAGAGAGGTTCAATTGTTGTGAAGAAGGCTTCAGGGCGCCCAAGAAAGTCCAGCAAGCACCAGGACCGTCTCCTAAATTTAATTCAGCTGCGGGATCGGGGCACCACCAGTGCAGAGCTTGCTCAGGAATGGCAGCAGGCAGTTGTGAGTGCATCTGCACGCACAGTGAGGCAAATACTTTTGGAGGATGGCTTGGTGTCAAGAACGGCAGCGAGGAAGCCACTTCTCTCCAGGAAAAACATCAGGGACAGACTGATATTCTGCAAAAGGTACAGGGATTGGACTGCTGAGGACTGTGGTAAAGTATTTTTCTCTGATGAATCCCCTTTCCGATTGTTTGGGGCTTCCGGAAAAAAGTTTGTTCGGAGAAGACAAGGTGAGCGCTACCATCAGTCCTGTGTCATGCCAACAGTAAAGCATCCTGAGATCATTCATGTGTGGGGTTGCTTCTCAGCCAAGGGAGTGGGCTCACTCACAATTTTCCCTAAGAACACAGCCATGAATAAAGAATGGTACCAACACATCCTCCGACAGCAACTTCTCCCAACCATCCAAGAACAGTTTGGTGACGAACAATGCCTTTTCCAGCATGATGGAGCACCTTGCCATAAGGTAAAAGTGATAACTAAGTGGCTCGTGGAACAAAACATCGAGATTTTGGGTCCATGGCCAGGAAACTCCCCAGACCTTAATCCAATTGAGAACTTGTGGTCAATCCTCAAGAGGCGGGTGGACAAACAAAACCCCACAAATTCGGACAAACTCCAAGCATTGATTATGCAAGAATGGGCTGCCATCAGTCAGGATGTGACCCAGAAATTAATTGACAGCATGCCAGGGCGGATTGCAGAGGTCTTGAAAAAGAAGGGTCAACACTGCAAATATTGACTCTGCATAAACTTAATGTAATTGTCAATAAAAGCCTTTGACACTTATGGAATGCTTGTAATTATACTTCAGTATACCATAGTAACATCTGACAAAAATATCTCATAACACAGAGAGAGAGAGAGAGAGAGAGAGAGAGAGAGAGAGAGAGAGAGAGAGAGAGAGAGAGAGAGAGAGAGAGAGAGAGAGAGAGAGAGAGAGAGAGAGAGAGAGAGAGAGAGAGAGAGAGAGAGAGAGAGAGAGTTAAGGTACTGTGGGATTCTTTAATCAGTTTGGCTCATTGGACAGGTCAGAGTCTATGTTTGAATATGTTGAGTGGTTTTTGACAATACACTGTAGATGTATTCATGGATTTATCTGTTGAAATTCTTTCCCGGACCCTCCTACTGGCTACGGGCTAAGCCACTGATGTCTTCAAATCCTAGAGGAGAGAGGAGCTGCTACCCCTGGGGAGAGAGGAGCTGCTACCCCTGGGGAGAGAGGAGCTGTTACCCCTGGGGAGAGAGGAACTGTTACCCCTGGGGAGAGAGGAACTTCTACCCCTGGGGAGAGAGGAGCTGTTACCCCTGGGGAGAGAGGAGTTGCTACCCCTGGGGAGAGAGGAGCTGCTACCCCTGGGGAGAGAGGAGCTGATACCCCTGGGGAGAGAGGAGCTGCTACCCCTGGGGAGAGAGGAACTGCTACCCCTGGGGAGAGAGGAGCTGTTACCCCTGGGGAGAGAGGAGCTGCTACCCCTGGGGAGAGAGGAGCGGCTACCACTGGGGAGAGAGGAGCTGGTACCCCTGGGGAGAGAGGAGCTGCTACCCCTGGGGAGAGAGGAGCTGTTACTCCTGGGGAGAGAGGAGCTGCTACCCCTGGGGAGAGAGGCACTGCTACCCTGGGGAGAGAGGAGCTGGTACCCCTGGGGAGAGAGGAGCTGCTACCCCTGGGGAGAGAGGAGCTGCTACCCCTGGGGAGAGAGGAGCTGTTACCCCTGGGGAGAGAGGAGCTGATACCCCTGGGGAGAGAGGAGCTGCAACCAGGAGAGACTGCAACCCTGCTCGGGAAGAGCTTAACGATTGGTGATTGTTGGGGCACGTTTGGCAGGAGCTTCAGTGATGAAGACTGCTGAACTTGCTGATGTTTCACAATATGCCATGGCCGTCTCAGTCACCAGGTCTCAACCCAATTGAAGACAACCATCAACAAAACACCAAATTATGGAATTTCTTGTGGAAGAATGATGTCACATCCCTCCAATAGAGTTTTATTTTTTTTCAACCTTGACAATAAACATTTTAATGAACCACAAACACTTGATGTTTAGGGATGGCACACATAGGGAGACAGTTTGCGTTCCTTCTCACATATGCACCTAGGAAGATGCAGTGTTTCTCAACCTGTCATTTTACATAATGTTGCAAGACACATACCATAAAATGAATCCATAGACTTTTGTCCATATTTACAGAAGGCTGTCATTTCACAAATTGTTCCTATATTGAAAGGACATAGGGAAAATAAAGTCAAACATTTCAATACAACATAATAAAAACAATCACAGCATTACTCAGTCTTAATGTATTTTAACCATATTAACCTGTTTAATCAAATTGTTTTCATTTGGAACACTAAATCAGAACTACATTTGGAGGTCCAGACACTTATAGAATGTATGCCAAGGCACATTGTAAGAGCTATAAAGAGACAGGGAGTGGGAGAGAGAACAGGTAGAACCTGATCTGGAAATGAGCAGAACAAACTAAAGGAACTTTCCACCACCGAATGATCATTCCAGACTCTACTTCTATTGAGAGACATATAAAAGGTAAGACGACGATTGTTATGATATTAATATAGTTGATGATATTGTTATGTGTATTAATATAGTTGATGATATTGTTATGTGTATTAATATAGTTGATTATATTGTTATGTGTATTAATATAGTTGATGATATTGTTATGTGTATTAATATAGTTGATGATATTGTTATGTGTATTAATATAGTTGATGATATTGTTATGTGTATTAATATAGTTGATTATATTGTTATGTGTATTAATATAGTTGATGATATTGTTATGTGTATTAACATAGTTGATGATATTGTTATGTGTATTCATATAGTTGATGATATTGTTATGTGTATTCATATAGTTGATGATATTGTTATGTGTATTAATATAGTTGATGATATTGTTATGTGTATTAATATAGTTGATGATATTGTTATGTGTCTTCATATAGTTGATGATATTGTTATGTGTATTAATATAGTTGATGATATTTTTATGTGTATTAATATAGTTTATATTTTTGGTAGAGTGTTATAATTGGCCTACAAGCTAGCTAGATATACTGGTTTTCTAAAGTTAGCTTCAGTTATCTTCACATTCCAGCTCAGGCCTCATCCATAGGAATGTACAGAGTGCCAGTCATCAGGAAGGTGCTCTCAGAAAGGAAAATATATAATGACTTGACAGTTTAATCATACAAAATGGCGCTAACTGGACGTGGGCAAGTCAAATTCAATCAGTGGAGGTTGCTGAGGGGAGGACGGCTCATATTAATGATACCATTCCACCTATTTCGCTCCAGCCATTACCACAAGCCCGTCCTCCCCAATTTAACGTGGAAATAGCTGTTCTATCATTCAGCCTACAGTAGCAGCCAATGTGTGGTGTTCAATGTAAGCCTACATTCCATGAGACATTCCAAAAAACATGCAGAGCTTGACATTAACCTGTTTATCTACTTGTCCTTCACACAAGGAGGAGGTGACTGAAAATGTTGTTGTGTTTGATGCAAGAAACCACTTTACTAAATAAAATGCATCATTATTCCCATGTACTATGATGCAATTCCAACAAAGTAACCCAATTGCTGCCAATGGCGCGATGCGTAGGTTGTTTGCCTTTTTACAAGTGCAACCTGGGTTCACTTCCCTGCCCCGCTGTTTGCTACATTGGTGTCAGAAGTAGTATGGTGTCTGTGAGGCCATCAGATTGCACGGCCCGGATGTGTGAGGGGTCTGAGTAGTCGAAGCACGAGACTTGCTTTTATAGGGGGCAGTGTGAGACAGGTTACAATTCCCATCGCAGCAATAGGGTTAACCTAGTTTTGGCCAGCGACCTGGGTTCACTGCCCTGCCCCGCTGTTTGCTACAATATTAATATCACAGGCTACCCGACGTCCGTTGAACAAAGAGACACACCAATATGAGTGAAAGGATTTTAGGATAATATCAGTTAGTGTTTATTTAGAGTTGTCTTCTGGGTTCAGCCTTCTAGCTTCCTTTATCAATTGGGTGAAATATAACAAATGACATGGTCTCAGAGTTTGGAGATAACCATTCCCAGTTTAAATCGCCCATGATTTCCATTTCATTATTTCCCCAGAGCAGCAAGGGAATCTAGAGACTCAACCTTTGCAGAATCAGAATCACCTTTATTCACCAAGTACATTTGCATGTACATATGTAGGATCTTAATTTGAGCCAGTTTGCTACAGCAGGAAAATGTTCCTGCAGCAACAGGAAATGTGACTTATAATTAATGGACATTTTTGTAGCGGTTGATACATTTTTAGTAAGGGAAACTCAAGTCTGCTCAAGTCTCAAGTCTCAAGTCAAAATCTCAAGTCAAAATCACTACAAGTTTTAAATGTACTGCGTTGAGGGAAAGTTATTCTGCAGTGGGGGGTGATCAAATTAAGATCCTACATCTGTACACATAATTCTACATGGTGATTTTTTACATTTTAGTCATTTAGCAGACGCTGTTATCCAGAGCGACTTACATTGCTATCGCAAACATTTTTATTTTTTATACTGGAATCGAACCCACAACCCTGGCGTTGCAAATGCCATGCTCTACCAACTGAGCTACATCCCTGCCGGCCATTCTCATAATAATTGAAATGTCCTGTTGCTGCAGGATTATTTTTCTGCTGTAGCAAACTGGCTCAAATTAAGATTTACATCTGTAGCAATACACCTCTCTTTGATGTACATGGCTATATCAGGATTGACTTTTGACCATTTGACATCTTTTATTTACTGTTGTTTAGGCTGGTTGAATGAGTTGCCTATAAAAAGCTACTTCATCTGCAAGAGAACAGGCGGCTGCACCAGCGACTGTCAGAAGTTATGTGATTTCCTCATATGAACGTGAAAGTAAGTGTGTAGCCTACGCAGTTACACAATGGCTGTTGAAACTGTGGCACATATTTCTCGGTAACATTAGAAGTCGGATGAATGTGTTGATATGTAGGAAAGACGGGCAGACTCTCGTAGGTCTAGGCTAAACTACAAACTATTATAAGGTTAGGTCGTCGTCAGACATTCAATAGTCAGAGTAGGTTTGAGCTATGATCACAGAGAGTCCCAACAGCAGATACCCAACAGCAGAGTCCCAACAGCAGAGTCCCAACAGCAGAGTCCCAACAGCTGTCCTATCATTTCTCTTCATTATTTCTCTTCATATGACAAGGAGTAAAAAGGATTTGCCTGTAGATTGTCGCTTTGATTCATGATGATGACTGCTAGCTAAGATTTTGAAAGTATGATGTTGACATGATCAGTCCAATCAAAGCTACTGTAGATATAATGTGATTTGACGTCATTTTATCTGTGACTCTGTGGCAGTACCCAAGGGGCTTGTATTTTCTAGCTCTACCCTTAGACTTGGCAGTGACGTAGTGTCCCCATGAGTGACAGAACACTGAGCCAATCACGGCGCAGCGCTCCGTATTTTCTTCTGGCTTGCCACACCACCACAGAAAGCACTGAGCTAGGCTGAAACACCTGCATGTTGGAGCTGCCTTACTCAAGAAAACAAATAAGAGACCATGTTTTTTTGCGGCTTTATTAACTCAATTATATATTTATTTATTTATTTCTAAATTTTTTGCAAACTGATATGTGACACGTATTAATGCCAAAATAACATGCAAAACAGGAAAGGCCACCTGCCCTGAATGACGGGTCGCTGGTTGAGAGAATGTCAAGAGTGTGCAAAGTTGTCATCAAGGCAAAGGGTGCCTATTTGAAGAATCTCAAATATAAAATATATTTTGATATGTTTAACACTTTTTTGGTTACTACATGATTCCATATGTGTTATTTCATAGTTTTGATGTCTTCACTATTGTTCTACAATGTAGAAAATAGTACAAAATAAAGAAAAACCCTTGAATGAGTATGTGTTCTAAAACTTTTGACCGATAGTGTATATATTTTTTACAATGTTAGCAAACTGATATGTGACACGTATTAATGCCACAATAACATGCAAAACAGGAAAGGCCACCTGCCCTGAATGACGGGTCACCACTTGCTGAGGTATAGACCTTGATCTGCTTTACACAACAACAAAAAAACTGTTATACATTATAACCTAGCCTGCTTTAAATAATATAAAATCACTTAATTGTTGCAAAAAAACTTTCTGTATAGATCACTGATCCCCCCCAGATCAATCAAGCCTGTTTTAGCCCTTCTGTCTACATTCTCAGATACGATTAAAAAAGAACAGATTCAAAAATAATAAATGGCCGACTTTTAATGAATACAAATAAGTGTGTGACATGGCCATGGTGAAGAGATGTCACAACTACATATTCATGTGATTGCATTAAATCACCTGACTGTTTCGATATGTCTGTTAGTAAATGTTTTGTAAGAGATAATTAATAAATGATAACAATTCACATTCAAGAATTACTGTGTTAACTACAACCAACATGTTGGATCTCTGTTTAGGGGTCAGTGGTCTAAAATGAGTCTCTCTGGGGATAGAGAGGAGGGGGGCCCTGCCTCTAAAATGAGTCTCTCTGGGGAACATGACACCAAAGCTAAGAGGTGAGATGACAATTTTGTTTAAGAATTATTAAGAGTTTATTTCCTAAATTTCCACAATTTTTCACATGAGTTTTTTAATCAGAAATGGTTGCTTATGGGTACCTTCAATATTACTGTTCTCAATATTACTGTTCTCAGATGTTTAATTAATAGATTTTAGATGTATCATTATTATTATTTTTATTGCAAAACGCTATATATCCATTGTTTAGCTGAAATTGAATGTTCGTATCCTGTATATTTGACTGTATTATCTGGTTGTCTCACCTAGCTATCTTAAGATGAATGCACTTACTGTAAATCGCTCTGGGTAAGAGCATCTGCTAACAGGTGGGGCTCTGCCCTGAATGACAGCTCCAAAGCAATTACATGTTGCACAGGAACCACTGACTCGCTGCATGTTTCTATTATCAAGACACCTGATGGTACCTCTTAACTGGTTAGGACAGCTCATGAGGTGTCCTAAATATCTGCCAACTAGGTGGGACACTTATGAATAAAGAGGCTTCATGCATAGCTTTAATTTATACCCATGAGAGTAGGACTAAAATGGCTTTATTCTCAGCACTTATAAGACACATTTTCTACTCTGAGACGCTTTTTGGATATGGGCCAGGATCTCAAAATATTGTAACGACCCAGTATTAAATGAGTCTGTCTGGGGAGAGAGAGGACCAATTTTTCTACTCTGAGACGCTTTTTGGATACGTGCCCAGATCTCAAAATCTTGTTTTAAAAAACGATTTTCTTTTGTTTGACATAATAAAAAAAGAATATTCCTAATGTACCCGACTTTAAAGACTGCTTTTAGTTTATTGTGTAGCAGTGCTCATGTCCGCATTCTGGAACTGTCCGCGTCCCCGTACAGAACTGTCCGCGTCCACGTACGGTTTGGCGCCAAGCATATTGTCCAGTTACGCGCAGAGTGGGCTGAGGTGATCTTGGGGAATAACGACGGAGTTCGATACAGTGTTGAGACACCGAAGTTTATTGTTCAATTTGCATTTTTTGCGTAATGGTCAGTGACAGTATGAGTGTAGCCAGATCCTTTTCACTCGCTATCCTTGTTTAATTGTGTGGTTCACCGGATTCGTTATCATCCTCGAAGGACAGACGAACGACCTGCTAGCTAGCCAAGCTAGTCAGTACAGCTAGCTAAGCTAGCTACTCTACCAGCAGCATCCTAGTTATCCTAGCTACCACTATATCATCACCGGCTGTCTGCATTTCTTGTGGACCGATGGAGCTCCCTGGTTGTTTCTTCCACCTGTTAAATACAGAGGAGGGCTTCTCCCTCTCTCTTGATGGATGCTGGCCTACGCTCCCTCTGTCCGGTTCTCCTCTCTTCACTAGATGGACGGTAACTTTAGTGTTTAACCCCTCTGTGTCCAAGGACTGGACTTTTGAATATTATTTTCGGGGCGCCTCAAGTGACATTTTTTACAACGTTTATTTCTGATAAAATTAGTTCATTGCATCCGCCATGGAGCCCAGTTTCATAATATTACCTTCTGTCCCTGGTTATGAAGTAATCGCGAAAAAACGAGCCTTATGTTTGGGCATTTTTCACCCTACCAGCTCCTATTAGTTCTATTGAGCTCTGTGACACCGACTCGCCTTCAGAACGTTCTATTCCCAGCCCATTGTTCTGCGTCACAATGCCAGCTTCACTATTGTTATCAATGAGACCTGTCTGCGTTGACCCTGTAGGTTTACCTCAGGTAACTTATTATTAACAAGGTTAGGGCTACTTAGTGAGCGTTAACCCTGTAGGTTTACCTCAGGTAACTTATTATTAACAAGGTTACGGCTACTTGGTGAGCGTTAACCCTGTAGGTTTACCTCAGGTAACTTATTATTAACAAGGTTTCGGCTACTTGGTGAGCGTGCACACTGAGTACATGTTGTGGTCACCTATAGTGAGGTGAGACACTGTTTAAGAGGCAATGGCTGGCGGATAGCCAAAAAACATAAAAAAATGTCTGGTCATGGTTAACCATATTTGTTTTAAGAAAAAAGTGTACAATCTAAACAAAACGCATGTCCCTGTCCTCTTTTTCAAGATGTGGCCGATTTAAACTGCCAGAAGACACGTTTTAATTAAGAAATAACCATTTTTTGGACGACTTGTTGTTTCTAAATGGCTGCTGGGTAATTTGATATGCATCGGAAATCTTTGTTCGTAGGCATCAAATTGAGTGAATGCTGCACAGGTTCACTGAGTTGCAAACCAAATGGGTATAATGGGGTGATTGTTGTCTAATCGGGTGGTCTAGCTAATGGATTTGTAGATCAGACACAGTTGCTACCTCAGATTATGAGCCTAGCAAGTGTCATGAATGAGTTATGTAGTACCCACATACGGCCACAAGGAGGAGCAAGAGAGCCATAAACCCATACTGTTTTTTGCCATATAAACCCTAAACCTAACAATCAATCAAATGTATTTATAAAGCCCTTTTTACACCAGCAGATGTCACAAAGTGCTATACAGAAACTCTTACCCTACTTATAACCTATTTTAGCCGTAACCCTAACCCCTAATTCAAGGGTAGGGTAGCCTAGAACACTTTTAGAAACTATTTTAGTAATAATATGATCTTAGTAAATACAATTATAGTATTAAATAGCGTTTGGATTATTTTGTTGTTATTTTATTATATGTATAATTGCAAGACAGAACACTTGATAAATAAGACACATTTGTTTTATTTTTCAAATGTGTTTTGAATTGGGTGACCTAGTAACCTCTGTGTGAAAGTCCAGCAATTGGCGTGGGGCAGGTTTGAGACTGATCTAATACACTTTATTTCTCAGCTGCCTCACCAACGTCTGTACGTGAACTAATAACTTTTAATTGATAAATATTTCCAATTGATGGCAGCATAAGACCACGAAGCATCAGTTACAGGCTACAAGCAGAAATATGATTGACATAAAATAGCATGCAACCAAATACTATATGTCCCATGATTTTCTAAAATGGTCACTCATTACTTTAGTTAGCTATATATCTCGTTTTAGGCCTGTGATGCTTTTGGAAGAGCAATTAAATAGTGACTATAGCAGGTGTTGAACCCCTGGTAAATAATCACTAGTCAGATGCTCCAACCTCAACCCTAGTATACATGCATTTTTTAAATATCTAATATTGTGATTAAACAACCTCGGAATAGATAAGACAAGAGTGCGTCTTCCAGCCTGCCAATAAATTACATCATGCAACCCTCCCGGTTAGCAAATGTACCTCAACATGCCCCTCGCTTGTGCTAGAAGGCAGAGTGCTCGCTGCTGGTTGATGAATCTGACAATTAATGTACTAGGAAAATACGTTTTTCTCGACCAGAGTTGACTAAATTAATGTTCAGGCTTATTGATAATCGTTATAGTATTGAAGTATAATTTCAAAACTTGAGCATAAAAACAGGTAAAAATAAACATGAATCATCATTATATTATTTCACAGTAATCTGTTAAATGCTTTTTCAGTCGTTCCTCTTGCGTTAGCAGTGTGGAAAGGGACAGTAAAAAGCGTGTGCAGGAGTTTTCCTGTGAGGGGGAGTGGTGGTGTATCCAGGGAGAAAACTAAACTAACCTTCTGAAATGTCATTTGTGGTCTTATGCTACCATCTATTGGAATTATTTAGCAACTGCAGTAGTACTGAATAAAGAATATCCTTACTAAAGTAGTAATTACTCAGAATTTCAAAATATGACATTTTCTAGTTCATTTTACCACTTACAACCATAATATAACCATTTATAGCATAACAAACAATGAAACTGACATAAACCAAAAACACCATACATTTAGCTAACTAGGTGTACCAAAACTTTCAAACGCCATTTTCTCAAAAGTGAGGATACAAGTTTATCATCTTTCAAAGCAGAATTACTTTCCCATTGTTCCTCAACTGTAGTGTATGATATACCTTTTTCTAGCTGAGTCTCTACTTTTATCCAATGGAAAAAACACAATTTCAAATGTTGCTACATAAGACCGAATCGAGCCAGTCGGTCACATTTGACTGTGTAAAACCTAGCAGTACTACTTATTTCTCTGAGAGTGAGGCAGGTATATATCATTACTGTGTAAAACCTAGCAGTACTACTTATTTCTCTGAGAGTGAGGCAGATATATTATTACTGTGTAAAACCTAGCAGTACTACCTATTTCTCTGAGAGTGAGGCAGATATATAGCATTTTGCAACAAAAAAAACATTAATTTACCAACATTTCTGAAAATGGATATAAAGCATTTTGGAATGAAACTCTTGTTTCCCCATCTGAGCTCAGAGTAGATGAGAGACGTAATGTTTGTCTCTGTTGTGTTGAAGCCCAATCAAGCAGGAGAGACCAGCCTCCCCTGTACCCAGCTGTGTGTCCATGAAGAGTGACTGGTCTATGAATCGTCCTATAGAGTTTAGAGAGGGAGACTTTTCTACTGAACAAAGGTAAGAAGAACTCATGGGTTATGGTCAGTGAGTTAAACAACACTGTCTCTAGTCATTTCTCCTCTCCCATTTCACCATTTATTTTTGTTGTTTTCATAATCCATAGGCTAATCATTTTTTCCATTTTCATAGTCCTGAAACAATATTAAACAAACACAACATCATTCCCTCCCTGTGTGTGTGTGTGTGTGTGTGTGTGTGTGTGTGTGTGTGTGTGTCTACTCCCTGGATGAGGAGATATAATCTCTATCCTGATTGCCTAGTCACTTTTACCCCTACCTACATGTATATATTACCTCATCTACCTCAACTACCTGGTACCCCTGGACATTGACTCAGTTCTGGTACTCGTTATAGCCTCATTATTACCTCAACTATCTGGTACCCCTGCACATTGACTCAGTACTGGTACTCCTTATATATAGTCTAGTTATTACTTCAACTACCAGGTACCCCTGGACATTGACTCAGTACTGGTACTCCTTGTATATAGTCTAGTTATTACCTCAACTACCTGGTACCCCTGTACATTGACTTAGTACTGGTACTCCTTATAGTCTCATTACTACCTCAACTACCTGGTACCCTGCACATTGACTCAGTACTCCTTATAGGCTCATTATTGTTATTTTATTATGTTACTATTTCCTTTTTTTATTTAGCTAATTTTTGTGACTTTTTAACTCTGCATTGTTGGGAAAGGACTCATAAGTAGGCATTTCATGGTAAAGTGTACCACTGTTGTTTTCGGCGCATGTGAGAAATACAATTTGATTTGATTTGAAGCTCATGCGCAGAAATACGTCATTGGGTCTAATGGTCGTGTTGTGTTGAACTGCACATGTGCAGGCCGTCAAATCGTTGTTTTTGACTAACATGAAAATGTGTCAGTTCATTAAACAACTTAAGACAGAACATTTTCAATATTAACAACTGAGGAAGTCATTTTTACCTCTCATTGACTTCTCAAACCCCAAACCCTGGCCTGGTCTGCTTCAAATGCGTTCCCAGAATACATTTTTAACATCAGCAGTTGTCACAAAGTGCTTATATAGAAACCCAGTCTAAAACCCCAAAGAGCAAGCAATGCAGATGTAGAAGCATGGTGGCTAGGAAAAACTCCCTAGAAAGGCAGGAACCTATGAACAAACCTAGAGAGGAACCAGGCTCTGAGGGGTGGCCAGTCCTCTTCTGGCTGTGCTGGGGGGAGATTATAGGAGGATATGGTTCAGATAGTTTTTCAAGATTTTTAAATGTTCATAGATGACTAGCAGGGTCAAATAATAATCACTTTGGTTAAAGAGGGTGCAACACGTCAGCACCTCAGGAGTAAATGTCAGTTGGCTTATCATAGCCGAGCATTCAGAGGTCGAGAAAGCAGGTGTTGTAGAGAGAGAGAAGGAGAGGGAGAGAGAGAGAGAGGGTCGAAACAGCAGGTTCAGGACAAGGTCGCACGTCCGGTGAACAGGTCAGAGTTCCATATCCGCAGGCAGACCAGCAGAAACTGGATCAGCAGCATGACAAGGTATCACGTCCGGTGGAGCATGTATCGATACAGTTAGGATCGAAAGAAGGGGAGCGCTGCTCTCGGATCAGCTTTCTCCATTAAAATCTTTCCTTATAATTATAATTAGTTCACAATACTGATGACGGATCAGCTCCTAGAGAGATATTAGCACCTACAGCTGCAAATATTTAGGTAGTTTATTCTAAATCACAGATTTGGCACTTCATTGCGCACATGTTAGGCTACACATCATGAAATATATTGACAAATGAAAGATTAGCCTATAAGTAGAAAAATAGAACTCAATTGATTGAACATGAAATGTATTTCAATTTGATTGAAATAGGACTATAGCCTACTGTTTATATTTTAATGCAGTTAACTCGGTTTTCCTTTGAAGCATCATTTTATACATCACTTGTTTGTATCAATTGCAAAGACATTTGCAACTTTGTATTTGTAGTGAATGTGATTCCATGTTTAGGGGAGATCTTTTGTGTTTTAAGTGATGCAGGAGGACAAAAAAGTTTCTAACGATTCACAACTCACTTAGTCTTTATACGAGTGGTCTGAGGCAGGCGTTAGATTATGAGCGTTTTCAAGTGCAACGTTAATAACAATGGTTTTTTGAACCAGCTCAGAGATTTTACTCTGCTGAACAAAGTGAAAGTGAAGTGGGACGATTTCAGAAAATGGTAAATGGAAGCAGAAAATGCAAAAGATAAATCTGTAAGAGGACTGATGGTAAAACAAGTGGTATTACCAGAGAAGAAGAGGAGGATGAAGAAGAAGAAGAAGAAGAAGAAGAAGAAGAAGAAGAAGAAGAAGAAGAAGAAGAAGAAGAAGAAGAAGAAGAAGAAGAAGAAGAAGAAGAAGAAGAAGGAGGAGAAGCCTGTCTGGCCCTTCTTCTCCGAGGGGAACCCTTAACTTTGGGCCCCCCTGGTATCCACCACTGCCAAATCCTCCACCAGTGACCTCCCACCCCTCACAACCCACTTGGGGTTGGGCCTGTGGACGAGCCGTAGAAAAACAAGAGGCAAAGGAAGTAGCGCATGCAGGAACAATGACGTCAGTGAAGAACGTAGACAAGACAAAGAAGAAAATAAAGCAAGCAGCCAGGACAAAAACTGAAGAAATAGGAAAAAGGAGAAAAAGTGTCTGATAATACACTTCCCCAGTGGTGGTGGCATGTTGGAAATGGAGAGACCGTGGGATGTTGAAGAAATTAAAGAAATAGTGGGTGATGTCACTGACCCAGCAAAAGATGCTGTAAAGTTCAAAGAATAGCTAAGAGCAAATATCTCCATGTACAACCCCACTACCAGAGAAACTGAAGAAATACTCTGCTGCTGCTTGAAATGGAAATGGAAGGACTATAAACATATGTGGAACCGTGATGTACTAGCGGCTGGATGCAGTGTTTACCGCTATAAAGGCTGCTTTCCCTAAACACACAGACTGGCAGAAAATCCATTCCACTAAACAGGGAACTGGTGAAACATTGAGTGACTACATGGAAAGAATGGAGCCAGTCTTCCTCCAACACTCAGGCCTGACGCCTGACCAAGACTCCTACAACAGCCTATTGTGCCATGCTGTGGTAACCGGCCTGAGACAAGATTTCAAGACGGCTGTAACGGCAACTTGTATCGCATGGGAAACTAAACCACTGTCTGAAGTAAAGCCATATATAACCCATGAGGAAAGGCAGTTGAATGAAAATGAAACTAAGGACGGAAAGACACTGAAGAAGGCACAGCTGATATACTACTCTGGAGGAGGAAGAGGACGTTGAAGAAATGGTGGTAACCGTGGAAACCGAAGAGGCAGAGGTAGAGGCCGAGGGGCCCCTGCTGGAGCTGACGGAGGGAGAGACTGGAGCTGATACAACTGTGGGAAGTTAGGGCATTTCTCAAGAAACTGTCCTGAAGGAGGAGAACAACAAAACGATTGGCCTTCCCCAGCTGTTGGCGTACAGGTGGACAACCCATTTGGAAGATGAGGGGGCTACCAAACATAGGATGAGGTTTAAACAATAAGAAACTAATGAAGAAAACATTGATGAAGAACCAAAAGAAACCTGTCAAATGTTAAAATTGACCACCTTGTCAACCCAAAACCCCCTTATTGACATTTTAGTTAATAATTATAAAATTCAAATTTTGGTGGACACTGGGGGCCGTGGTCTCAGTGTTGAAAATGTATGCCCTATCTGTTCTCCCCTCAAAGAAAACAATACACACGGTTGGAGCATCTGGAATTCCCTCTGAAGAAAGTTTGACCTTTCCCCAGGATTGTATTTATAGGAGAAAGATGGAGGTGAGTGAAGTTGTGGTCTGGACTGATGAAACTTGTGTCCTCTCTGTTGGAGGCTGTTCAACTCCCCTCGTCAATCTCGGTGATGAAGTGTCAGGCCCATACTCCCTCTATGGATAACATTTCTCTGGGGAATGCCAAGGCTGACTGTGCTGCTAAATTGTCTGCTTCTTCTTCTGTTTCCCCCTTCCTACAGATGGCAGCAGTTCCAGCTCCCACCAACCCTTTCTCTGTTAATGATATCATTGCTTTACAGGCCATGGCTGATGCTTTCAGAAACTCAAGTGGGCGGGGTGCTGTCATAAGGACACCTTGTGTGTATGGCTTGATGTGTGGAGCAGACCTGCCATGCCCCATTGTACATTCCAGTTCCTCACAAAATTGTCACATGGTCAAGACCATGTGTCAAAAGGAGGGATGGTGGATCTTGTAAATAAATATTGGGGTACATTAGGTTTTACTGTGTTTGCAGGAAATTTCAGTAAGACATGCTTGATTTGTATGACTAACAATGTTGGACGTGGCATTTCAGTATCTCCCGCATCCCATCCAAGGCATGAAGGACCTTTTGAGCAGTTAATGATGGAGTTCATTGAGTTGACCCCTTGTGAGGGGAATAAGTATTGTTTGGTGACTGTTGACATGTTTTCTAAATGGATTGAAACTTTCCCTTGCAGGAGAGCCACAGCAAGAGAGAGATCATACCTAGGTGGGGACTGCCATCAAAAATGTATTCTGACAATGGTCGACAATTTGTGAATGAGATTGTTCAGTCCCTGTCAGAGGCTTTGCAGATTGATTTGAGAACACATTGTGCCTATCATCCCCAATCTGGGGGTGCAGTCGAAAGGACGAACCAATCTTTGAAAACTAAATTAACCAAATGAATTGGTGAAACAAGCCTGACATGGGTGAACGTGCTTCCATTGTCACTGATTACGATGAGAGGCTGATCCCCTACAGTCACTGGTCTCTCTCCACATGAGGTGCTGACTGGCCGTCCCATGCGGATGACAAATACACCTTTTTCCCAGAACAGGTTGTCCCTGCAAGAAATGGAGGAAGGCGTGCTTGAGTGTTGTGTCACCCTTAACAGTGTTCTTAAGACTCTTTTCCCCCGGTTTGAAGGCGTCTTTGCTAAATCTAGCAGATGGAGCTGAACACTGTTTGAACCCAGGTGATTTCATGGTGGTGAAAGACTTCAGGAGAAATAGTTGGAAGGACCCCCGTGGAGAGGCCCGTACCAAGTTCTTCTGACCACCCCCCACTGGGTGAAGGTTGCTGAGAGAGATACCTGGACCCACCTGTCGCACTGCAGACGAGTTCCTGATCCAGAAGACGATGGGGCCTGGCCAGTTCCGGTGGTGCAGTGTGGCCCTCCTCTGTATTTGCACAGTAGTGCTAATAAGAACTGTAGGTTGTCCTCTTGTTGGAGATCTGACAGAGGATGAGAAGAGTCCCGAGCCAAAGGGGCCAACGCAGTCCCGGAGTAGTGGCCCAGAAGTAGATGGTAATGACAGAAGGTGTCCTGAGCCAAAGGAACGAACGCAGGTCTGGAGTAGTGGCCCAGAAGTAGATGGTAATGACAGAAGGAGTCCTGAGCCAAAGGGGCCACCGCAGGCCTGGAGTAGTGGCCCAGAAGTAGATGGTAATGACAGAAGGTGTCCTGAGCCAAAGGAACTAGCGCAGGCCTGGAGTAGTGGCCCAGAAGTAGATGGTAATGACAGAAGGAGTCCTGAGCCAAAGGGGCCAACGCAGGCCTGGAGTAGTGGCCCAGAAGTAGATGGTAATGACAGAAGGAGTCCTGAGCCAAAGGAACCAACGCAGGCCTGGAGTAGTGGCCCAGAAGTAGATGGTAATGACAGAAGGTATCCTGAGCCAAAGGGGCCAACACAGGCCTGGAGTAGTGGCCCAGAAGTAGATGGTAATGACAGAAGGAGTCCTGCGCCAAAGGAACCAACGCTGTCCCGGAGTAGTGGCCCAGAAGTAGATGGTAATGACAGAAGGAGTCCTGCGCCAAAGGAACCAACGCAGTCCCGGAGTAGTGGCCCAGAAGTAGATGGTCATTGTAGAAGGAGAACCCTGCTGGGCCCTCACAACCATGAGGACAATTTGTTCTTTTCTAGAGCAGAAATGGTTGCCGACCTGACATCCAAAGAAAAGGACTGTTGGGTGTGTGGGATGGGTCCGGTTAAGGTAGGGGCAGGCTTGCCCCTTATAGGAGTCCCAATAGGGGTGAACTTTACTATAGCATTGGCAGGAAAAATTCATTTTAATACTATGACCAGCAATGTTAAGGTATATAATCAACCCAATGTATCCTATTACCTTAGGCCTGGTAATGTCTCACTCCCGCCCATTTCAGTGGCTGGGGTGATGACTGCCCCTTGGTGTATTAGAGGATATGGAGATCACGATTTGGGTGAATTGAAATGTAATTGTACTATGAATCTTAATGGATCAAATGCTTGCAATTTAACAGTGCTACAGGAGAATGGTCAGGCCGATAAGGAACCGTTTAAAATGTGGGTTGACAAACATAGCACAACTCTGAAAGGAGCCCCGAATGGCACCTATTGGCTATGTGGTAAGATGGCTTACTATAGCCTTCCCTCGAACTGGGGAGGTACTTGTACTGTTGGGTTTTTGGTGACAGCTATGAGAACCGTTCCAGATAATGAAAAGGATCTGAAGGCTCTGTTTAGAGACTACAAACTTCCTGGAATGAGGAGAGATAAGAGGTCTCTAGCTGACGTCACTTACACTCAGGCACCAGCCTCCAGGTTCTTTGGGGTGTTTTTTTCTGGGTATGGAGTTGCATGTGCCCTAGACCAAATGCGTGACATCTCTAGACACATAGAGAAATTTGGCAATGCTACTAGAAATGCCCTGGAACAATTGAATGGGGAACTAAAATAATTGCTTAAGTTAGCTCTGCAAAACAGAGAGGCCCTTGACTATATTCTGGCAGGTCAAGGGGGCACTTGTGCAGTCATTGATGATGAATGTTGTTATTTTGTACTCCCAGACCACTCTTCTAATGTGACTGATCTTCCAGAAAACATTGCCACTATTTTCTAAGAATAATTCCCCAAAACCAGAGTGGATGCTTGCAACTTGGTTGGAATCCCTGTTTGGAAGTTGGGGATCCCAAATTGGCCAATGGGCTGCAGCATGCATTTTTTTGCTTAGTTTGCTATGTTGTGTTATGACCCCTTCCTTAAGACCATCTGGCAGAATGCCCAGAATATGTTCTATAAGTTAAGATAGGAGATGGTGCCAGTCACATGCAGGAACCAATCGTATGAATCATGTTTATGTAGGTTTTTGTGTAGCCATATAAGGCATTATGAAAGGACCATCACTTCAGACCGGCACTTTATGCATCTAAGTTTGACTGTGACCTCTCCAGCTTGCTGACAATAAAGAATGATTCATTTAAGATTGACTTTGAGAGTCCTTGTGTTGAATGTCTAACCGCTGCTGCTCCTAGACGTTTCCACTTCACAATAACAGCACACAGTTGACCGGGGCAGCTCTAGCAGGGCAGAAATGTGATGTCTCAGAAATTTGACGAACTGACTTGTTGGAAAGGTGGCATCCTATGATGGTGCCACATTGAAAGTCACTTTGCTCTTTAGTAAGGCCATTCTACTTCCAATGTTTTTCAATGGAGATTGCATGGCTGTCTGTTCGATTTTATACACCTGTCAGCAACAGGTGTGGCTGAAATAGCCGAATCCACTAATTTGAAGGGGTGTCCACATACTTTTGACCATGTAGCGTATATTGAGACAAATTACAGAGTAGCCTACAAGAAGCAAAATATAACTCAATTAATTGAACATGAAATGTATTTCAATATGATTGAAATAGGCCTATAGCCTAATGTTTATATTTTAATGCAGTCATCTCAGTTTTCATTTGAAGCATAATTGTATACATCACTTCTTTGCATCGATTGCGAAGACATTGGCAACTATGTATTTGTAGTCAACTTTGTTCTGAAGTTATTGGAAGTCACAGAGATACGGATAGATCATGTAATTCTATGCTTAGCGGAGATCTTCTGTGTATAAAGTGACACACTTAGATGCTCTCTACGAAGGTGAACGATAAACTTAGCCCTAAAATGCTTTTGGGAAACCGGGCCCTGGATAAGAGCAACTGCTAAATTACTAAAATGTTAAAGGTAAATGTTTTATACCAAAAATCAATCAAATTGTATTGGTCACATACACATATTTGAAAAACAATACCCACAAATTCCCAAAATAAAAAGAAGAAATTAAGAAATATCAGGAAAAAACAATGCCTTGACTAGAATACAGTATATACAGTGGGGAGAACAAGTATTTGATACACTGCCGATTTTGCAGGTTTTCCTACTTACAAAGCATGTAGAGGTCTGTAATTTAAAAAATCCAGAAAATCACATTGTATGATTTTTAAGTAATTAATTTGCATTTTATTGCATGACATAAGTCCTAAAACAAACACAAAATTCCCTCATTTTAGTGTGTGTGTGTTTTTGTGTGTGTGCAATCCTTGGATGTTTTGTCCACAGAAACCAACAGGAGAGATCAGAGTCAGAGATTCTCAGTGGTCAGTCTTCCCAGAGTCATCAAACAGACCTGGCCTCCATATTCAGTGTATGTGGTCCTGTTATGTACATTTGTTTTTGTTTACCTCAAGTAAAGTTGATCTGTCAATCATTCATTAATGTGTTAATGAGAAAGCATTTAGTCTCTTGCATAACTTATTTACTTGATTTATTTCAGTTGCTTGAAGAGAATATTATGACATTTGTGAAGAACGAGCTGAAGATGTTCAAGAGGATTCTTAGTCCGGAAATCCCAGAAGGCTTTGAGAGTCAAAAGCAGGATAAGGAAGTGGTGGATGCTGAAGATGAGAAGCAGGAGAGCAGTGCCAGAGAGGGGGCTCTGAAGATCACACTGCACGTCCTGAGGAAAATGAACCAGAAGGAGCTTGCTGACACACTGGAGAAAAGTAAGAGCTGTCTGCCTCATGTTGAATGCTGTTTTATAACAAACATTTAAAAGCTGTAGGTAAAGTACAGCTAAAGTAGCTGTGTAACTCAATGATTTTGTTTCAGCATTAACACAATAGTGAGAGAAAAAAGTTGATACTTCACAGGCTCTAGAGATGTTAAAGTTGTACTTACCACATAAGTCATATATTCTGCATTATTAAGGTGTCTAGTATTATTCAGAGAAGTTTCATATGATTTCTCAGAATGGTCACAACAGGGCCGGATATATTTTAATATTTATTTTACCGAACAGGCACTCAAGGCACGTGTGTCTCTCTCTGTCTCTCTCTCTGTCTCTGTCTCTCTCTGTCTCTCTCTCTCTCTCTGTCTCTCTCTCTCTGTCTCTCTCTGTCTCTCGTCTCTCTCTCCTCTCTCTCTGTCCTCTCTCTCTCTGTCTCTCTCTCTCTTCTCTGTCTCTCTCTCTTCTCTGTCTCTCTCTCTCTCTCTCTCTCTGTCTCTCTCTCTCTTCACTGTCTCTCTCTCTTCTCTGTCTCTCTCTCTCTCATCTCTCTCTGTCCTCTCTCTCTCTGTCTCTCTCTCTCGTCTCTCTCTCCTCTCTCTCTCTCTCTCTCTCTCTCTCTCTCTCTCTCTCTCGCTCTTCTCTCTCTCTTCTCTGTCTCTCTCTCTGTCTCTCTCTCCTTTCCTCCCCCTTCCTCTCTCTTCCTCCTCCTCTCTCCAGGTCTTTGTGATGTGTTGCGCAATAATCTACACTGTGATGTGTCCGGATGGGGAGGTGGATGCTGCGTTGGGATTTGCCTACGTCCTGGCCTGGGTGTCCTTCCCTCTGGGTCTCATCTACATGGTACTGAGGAAGAGGGAATGAGAGAGGGAGGGAGGCTGAGGTTAAGGCCTCACACCACCACCACCAGCAGAACACAGCACTTTGCCCCAGGGTTGGAGTCAATTCAGGAAGTACACTAACGTTACAATTCTCTTCAATGCTTCTTAATGAGGTTTACCTTCTGAATTTATTGAAATTTAAATGGAATTGAGCCCAACCATGCTGTGCCCACTGACCACCAGAGGAGGCTGGTGAGGGGAGGATGAACGGCTCATAATAAGGGCTGGAATGAAGTGAATGGAATTGTACGTATGTGTTTGATGCATTTGATACCATTCCATTCATTTTATTCCAGACATTATTATGAGCCTGTCCTCCATGCCACCAGCCACCACTGCTGACCACAGACCAGAGACCAGACAAACAGTCTAACTGGCAACCCACGGATACATTAGTCTGGTCCCAGATCTGTGTGTGCTTTAGCCAACTCCTTTAGATAGACAGGGCATGACAATGAGTCAGAAGAGTTGGTTTAAACAGATCTGAAGCAGGAAACTAAGAGTTGGTTTAAACAGATCTGAATCAGGAAACTAGGAGTTGGTTTAAACAGATCTGAATCAGGAAACTAAGAGTTGGTTTCAACAGATCTGAATCAGGAAACTAAGAGTTGGTTTGAACCACACAGATCTGAATCAGGAAACTAAGAGTTGGTTTCAACAGATCTGAATCAGGAAACTAAGAGTTGGTTTAAACAGATCTTAATCAGGAAACTAAGAGTTGGTTTAAACAGGTCTGAACCAGGAAACTAATATTTGGTTTGAACCACACAGATCTGAAACAGGAAACTAATAGGACCACATACTAGACCTGGGTTCAAATAGTATTTGTTTTCTGTCAAACACTTTGAGCATTTGATTACATTTTGAGTGTTTGCACTTTTTGGATTATTCCATTGGTTTGATTGTGCCAGGCAAGCTCAAAAAAGCCCAGCTAAGGCATTTGTAAGAAAACAAATCCTATTTGAACCCAGGTCTACATTACACATACCCATGTGTGAGTAAACTACAGAGAAGAACAGACAATCCAAGGTTCCAGTGGAAAGATGTACAGTGAGGGAAAAAAGTATTTGATCCCCTGCTGATTTTGTACGTTTGCCCACTGACAAAGAAATGATCAGTCTATAATTTTAATGGTAGGTTTATTTGAACAGTGAGAGACAGAATAACAACAAAAAAATCCAGAAAAACGCATGTCAAAAATGTTATAAATTGATTTGCAAACGTACAAAATCAGCAAGGGATCAAATACTTTTTACTGTACATAGTGTTTGCTGTTGAATGTTTATTACATGTCTACATACCTTTAGTACATAGTGGGGTTGAGTTGCTTTGTTGAGCTCAGTTCATTGTTAAAGCACCTTTAGTACATAGTGGGGTTGAGTTGCTTTGTTGAGCTCAGTTCATTGTTAAAGCACCTTTAGTACATAGTGGGGTTGAGTTGCTTTGTTGAGCTCAGTTCATTGTTAAAGCACCTTTAGTACATAGTGGGGTTGAGTTGCTTTGTTGAGCTCAGTTCATTGTTAAAGCACCTTTAGTACATAGTGGGGTTGAGTTGCTTTGTTGAGATCAGTTCATTGTTAAAGCACCTTTAGTACATAGTGGGGTTGAGTTGCTTTGTTGAGCTCGGTTCATTGTTAAAGCACCTTTAGTACATAGTGGGGTTGAGTTGCTTTGTTGAGCTCAGTTCATTGTTAGAACACCTTTAGTACATATTGGGGTTGAGTTGCTTTGTTGAGCTCAGTTCATTGTTAAAGCACCTTTAGTACATAGTGGGGTTGAGTTGCTTTGTTGAGCTCAGTTCATTGTTAAAGCACCTTTAGTACATAGTGGGGTTGAGTTGCTTTGTTGAGCTCAGTTCATTGTTAAAGCACCTTTAGTACATAGTGGGGTTGAGTTGCTTTGTTGAGCTCAGTTCATTGTTAAAGCACCTTTAGTACATAGTGGGGTTGAGTTGCTTTGTTGAGCTCAGTTCATTGTTAGAGCACCTTTAGTACATAGTGGGGTTGAGTTGCTTTGTTGAGCTCAGTTCATTGTTAGAGCACCTTTAGTACATAGTGGGGTTGAGTTGCTTTGTTGAGCTCAGTTCATTGTTAAAGCACCTTTAGTACATAGTGGGGTTGAGTTGCTTTGTTGAGCTCAGTTCATTGTTAGAGCGCTTGTTGTTTTCATAATTTCTCCTCCGTGCCAAAGAGATAAAGCTGTGATATCAGCGTTTAGGGAAAAAGCCAACATTTTAAAAACCTTTTAAATGTTTATTTTGCTTTACTATTGAGTAGTGTCAACTCCTAGCTTGTCATTGTCAAGCCAAACATGACAATTCCATAAAGAGTTGGCAAGAAAGCAAGAACAGACTGGCCATCAGGCTAGTCAACTCCTTCAGACAAAGTTAATTCATAAACAACAGTTTATGATGAAGGAAAATGGGGATATGTTTAGGATCCAACAAATTATAATTGTGTTAATGAACGAATGAGCATTACTGTAAAAAAAAAAAAAAACATATTGTAAAGTGGTTATCCCACTGGCTATAAGGTGAATGCACCAATTTGTAAATCGCTCTGGATAAGAGCGTCTGCTAAATGACGTAAATGTAAATGTTTTAAATCTTTGTGATACCCCAAATACAGCTACTGTATTGTTTACTAGGATTCTGAAATGTAAATGGTGTTTTGTCTCTGCCGTTCTTCTACTGTATAGCCTGGTTGTTAGTGATGTGTTATTAAATGATTTTAACAATACTAGTTACGTGGGTCTTGTACGTGTGCCCTTTCTGTACAAAGACAATTTTGTGGCAAAAAAAACAAAAATAATGTTTAGATAAATAAAAACCCTTGAAAGATTATTTCATTCATCCACTCCAAACTGGCCTGATTGACACAGCTGCAATACTGATGTTAACCACAGGGTGGGGCTGTAATGCAGAGGAACTGTTGTGAGACAGTTGTGGTATCACAAACCGTGTGTGTGACATTCCACTCTAGACTTGACATTGTTTACAATGCTGACAGATGGATCTATAATGAGGTACAGAATACATATCTAGTTGAACCAACCACAGATGGATATATAATGAGGTACAGAATACATATCTAGCTGAACCAACCACAGATGGGTCTATATAGAGATACAGAATACATATCTAGCTGAACCCACAACAGATGGATCTATAATGAGGTACTGAATACATATCTAGCTGAACCAACCACAGATGGATATATAATGAGGTACAGAATACATATCTAGCTGAACCCACAACAGATGGATCTATAATGAGGTACAGAATACATATCTAGCTGAACCAACCACAGATGGATATATAATGAGGTACAGAATACATTACTAGTTGAACCAACCACAGATGGATCTATAATGAGGTACAGAACACATATGTAGTTGAACCAACCACAGATGGATCTATAATGAGGTACAGCATACATATCTAGCTGAACCAACCACAGATGGATCTATAATGAGGTACAGCATACATATCTAGCTGAACCAACCACAGATGGATCTATAATGATGTACAGAATACATATCTAGCTGAACCAACCACAGATGGATCTATAATGAGGTACAGAATACATATCTAGTTGAACCAACCACAGATGGATCTATAATGAGGTACAGAATAAATATGTAGTTGAACCAACCATAGAACCAATGAAAGCTCTTGTGTGTTGATATCTTCACTAGTTGTTCCTGGCATCAAACCTGTAAACAATCAGGATCAATTGAACTTCAGATACCCACCTGGATCCCTTCTGCTGGAAACGTGGCAACAAGATACACACACAAACACTAAATATTTCAACAGAAATCAAGGGGTACATTTAAATGTGGTAATGGAAAAACAAGGTCTGAAAAGTGGTTTCTAAAAACAAAATAAAAAGAAAGGAACAAGTTGTTTTATTCACATTTAATATTAACTTTGTAGTAGAGTGGTTGCTTGTTAAAAAATCATGCAGATCACAATTTATCCAAACAACTTGGCATAAGTCCTTGCCACAGTGCTATTGCTTGGAGCTAGGGTTGGGTTAGGGTTAGGGATAGGGTTGGGTTGAAGCTAGGGTTAGGGATAGAGTTGGGTTGAAGCTAGGGTTAGGGATAGAGTTGGGTTGAAGCTAGGGTTAGGTTTAAGCCAGCATGTGGATGGACACATGGAGTCTAAGGTTTGAGGATATATAATCTCTTATCTGGCTGTATTGGGGGAGGGGAGAGAAAGAGAGAGAGAGAGAGAGAGAGAGAGAGAGAGAGAGAGAGAGAGAGAGAGAGAGAGAGAGAGAGAGAGAGAGAGAGAGAGAGAGAGAGAGAGAGAGAGAGAGATCCTACCAGTGTTTAGTTGTACCTTTACCTTCCTGTAGTCGGTCATTTGGAAGGATTCTGTATGGAGGAATGTTCTAATATCACTCCCAAAGTGTTCTCCAACTCATAAAACATTTTACAAAAAGCCTCAGTGCCGTTACCCTCACAAGGGAGGTATTGAAAGGGAGTGTAAAATTTGACCCCTACCTTTTTGAGAGAAAAAAATATTTTTTGTTAAACAAAATCTCTTTCTCTGAGCAATTTCTCTTGGCAATTGTATAAAATCATTTAATTTCCATTTTTTTTGGCATCCAATATAGCTCAGTATTTGAATTATTTATTTTATACAGTCATTTTTACTCATCTTTATCAAGGGAGTCAATAATTTGGGACCCCACTTTATGGTTCAAAGTTAGAGATATGTTGAAACTGGATCCATCATAATGATTCAACATTTTATAGTATGCCATGGCCTTTACTGGCCAAAGGTTAAACTACTGTTATGTCAATGCTATTCTATGGTGTTGTGCCACTAGACTTTGACCAGATATTATTGCATCCAAAGATCAACTGTACCTAGAACATAGATACAGAGCCACTTGTCATCAGGAAGGTGCTCTCTCAGCACAACGGAAAATATCTCAATGACTTGACATGTTCTGGTTGTGAATACAGGCTACAAGGTAAGAATCTTCCAAGGGATTATTGTAAAGTGTGTAGGGAAATTAAATTTATGGTGTTATTATAGTATAGAGAATGACAGTAAAACACTCAGATCTAACAGTCCATTTCACCTGAAACAGGTACGTGACAGTTCAATCATACAAAATGGCGCTAACTGGGTGTAGGCAAGTCAAATTCAAAAACATATTGTTCATATCTCGTATTATAGGATTCGTATATCGTGGATATTTTACCATTTGTAAAAATGTTAATGTATCATAGTTCTAAATCATCTTTCAGAATATCAGAACATTTGTTGTTTTCAAAATTACAATGAGCTCCTGCTTCCTGTGTAATTTGGTATGAAACCTGAACGTACTTTTCTTAACATTAATATTATGAATTAAATTCAATAATATCATAATAATAGCAGACCTGTTGAACAAAGCAACACACTAGAATGAGTGGAATTATTACAAGAGAAAGTGAGACATTATTATTATTAATATTATTATTATTATTATTATTATTATTATTATTATTATTATTATTAATATTATTATTATTATTAATATTATTATTATTATTATTATTAATATTAATATTAATCTTATTATTATTATTATTTTTATTAATATTATTAATATTATTATTATTAATATTATTAATATTATTATTATTATTATTATTATTATTATTATTATTATTATTATTATTATTATTAATATTATTAATATTATTAATATTATTATTAATATTATTATTATTAATATTATTATTATTATTATTAATATTATTATTATTATTATTATTATTAGCTTCACTACATGGAGAAAAGGTGAAAAATATCAGTCATGACTACATGTTGATGTTGATGCATTAAATCACCTGACTGTTCGGACGTATCTGTTAGTAAATGTTTGATTTCTAAGAGATAAAATGGAACAATTGACCTTCAATAATTAGTTGTCACTGTGTTAACCACAACCAACATGCTGCATCTCTGTTTAGGGGTCAGTGCTCTAAAATGAGTCTCTCTGGGGAGAGAGAGGAGGGGGGCCCTGCCTCTAAAATGAGTCTCTCTGGGGAGAGAGAGGAGGGGGGCCCTGCCTCTAAAAGGAGTCTCTCTGGGGAGAGAGAGGAGGGGGGCCCTGCCTCTAAAATGAGTCTCTCTGGGGAACATGACACCAAAGCTAAGAGGTGAGATGACAGTGTTGTTTAAGAATTTATAAGGAGTTTATTTCTAAAACGTTATATACACAGTTTTTTCACGTTTGTTATTTTACATCAGAAATGATTGCTTATGGGTACCTTCATGTGTCTGTCAAATATTGTTGTTCTAAGATTTTAATTAATAGATTTTTGTGTATTAATTTTTGTTTTGCAAAACGCTATATAGCTGGAATGAAATGTTTGTATCCTGTATATTTGACTGTGATATGTGGATGTCTCACCAGCACACACACACACACACCCACATCTTTACCAGCATACACACACACACACACACACACACACACACACACACACACACACACACACACACACACACACACACACACACACACACCCACATCTTTACCAGCATACACACACACACACACACACACACACACACACACACACACACACACACACACATCTTTACCATCATACACACACACATCTATAGAAGTTTTGCATGACACAATCATTGATCCTACTCTTAGTTATTGTCTAATATGATGTCATGCAGAACCTTATTGTTTTTACTAATTCTGATCGTTGTTACAAGTGGAATTTTGACAATACTACCGTCAAATCAACACACTCTTCACTTCTGTTTAAACCAAAAAGGGTTCTATCGCTTGCTTAATATATGGAACCACTAAAAGTTCTATATACAGTCCCTTTTATAGGGTTCTTTGATCAGAACTCTAGAGGTTCTTCTTCCCTGAACCAAAATGGTTCCATATAGAACCCTGCATGGTGCCATTTATGAATGATGGCTACTACTATTAAATATTAATATTATTTGCTCAGAATATAATTTATATGAAAATAGGAATGGTTGAAAAATCCCAATATTCATTTAAGATTATCCTTAGAAATAGCAGTGCTGGGGATTTGGAAAGCCATAGCCAGTCAATCAACAATAAAATAATACTCTTATGAAAAATATGTATCTTTAATTTAGTCTGTGGATACTATGTGACTAGAAAGGTTAAACATGCATGTATGACATGACAGCACAGTTGAAAAAATATGGCAGGTGGAAATCAAAAGAGGATGTTCTACGGAGATAGGTGGGCGGGGCTGAGAGTAGCAGAGGGGTGGGATTAAAAAAGATCATGATCGGTAATAGTCATTACTGTAAACACTATAGATGTCTGAGTATTATCTATTCAAAATGTAATGTGTATAATTAATTATTATTATTATTATTATTATTATTATTATTTTTATAATAAAAAGTAATTACTGTGTATACAAGTATTGTATGGGGGGTAGAATTGATCTTGGTTATATGCAAACACACTGGTGGCCAGGGAGGCATCTCTTTGTTTGAACGATGGCCCACGTCAACTCTGGCTGACTTCTTTACAATACAATACATTACAATACAATACAACTTTGTCCATTAGTTACAGCAAACAACAAAAATGTGTCGTCTGCTCTGTTCTTAACCCCCCCAAACAGCAGACCTCACACATACAGTTGAGACCAGCACAGGTTCAAGCTGCAGTGCAGCGCCCCTGGATGGAGAGCATGTTGTGGGGTTAAGGGCCTTGCTCAAGGGCCCAACGAAAGGTGATTGTTTTGAGGACGTGGACCCAGCAGCCCTCCAGGGGTCAGATCAATTACGCCCGTTCTTTCCAGCACCCGGCCCGGGATTCAAACTGGACACTTTTCGGCCACAGGTCCAACGCCTGCCACAGCTCCAACTCATTTGCCGCGAAAACCTGAGTTAATATTCAGAAATAAGCACAAGTTAATCTGCCAAAATGAAGACAAAATGTTATGCAGACATCATTATTATGATAACATACATGCAGTTGTCATCAGCAGCAGCCACAAGAGAGAGAGCATCTGATAGTTCTGGGTAACTGCCAGACTGAGCCAAACATAGATAGTGTGTTAAAAGACATGTAATGATTAACTAGGCTATTGAATCACCAACATTTATTATACATAATTATTATACAGAAATCATTGTCAAAAGCTGAAGAGAAACTGTTGCATGTAGGTCTATATTATTTATGGATTGATCATATAGAAATATAGAAACATTATTTAAACTACTCCAAAGCAATTACATGTGGCGCAGGAACCACTGACTCGCTGCATTATTCTATAGTATTATCAAGACACCTGCTGTTAACTCTTAACTGGTTAGGACAGCTCATGAGGTGTCCTAAATATCTACCGACTAGGTGGGACTAGAGGCTTCATGCATAGCTTTAATTTATACCCATAAGTGTAAAATGTCTTTCTTCTCAGCACTTATACGACCAATGTTCTACTCTGAGACACTTTGTTATTAAAAAACTTTGAATGTTTGTTTTACATATAAAAATAAATAAATGAATATTACTAATGTAAGCCAGTGTAAAGACTGGGTTATGTATGCACTCACTAACTGTAAGTCGCTCTGGATAAGAGCGTCTGCTAAGTGATTAAAATGTAAATGTATTGTGTTGCTCTGCTCATGTCCGCGTTCTGGAACTGTCCACGTCCACGCCCAGAACTGTCCGCGTCCACGTACGGTTTGGCGCCAAGCATATTGTCCAGTTACGCGCTGAGTGGACTGAGGTGATGTTGGGGAACAACGACAGAGTTCGTTACAGTGTTGAGACGCCGAAGTTTATTGTTCAATTAGCTTTTTTGCATAATGGTCAGTGACAGTATGAGTGTAGCCAGATCCTTTTCACTCGTAGCCAGATCCTTTTCACTCGCTATCCTTGTTTCATCTTGTGGTTCACCGGATTCGTCATCATCCTCGAGGGACAGACGAACGACCTGCTAGCTAGCCAAGTTAGTCGGTACAGCTAGCTAAGCTAGCTACCACTACATCATCACCGGCTGCCTGCTTTTCTTGTGGACCGATGGAGCTCCCGGGTTGTTTCTTCCACCTGTTAAATACGGTGGAGGGCTTCTCCCTCTCTCGTTGACGGATGCTGGCTACCTACCATCCCTCTGTCCGGTTCTCCTCTTCACTAGATGGACGGTAACTTTAGTGTTTAACCCCTCTGTGTCCAAGGACTGAACTTTTTGAATATTATTTTCTATGCGCCTCAAGTTACATTTTTTACAAAGTTTATTTCTGATAAAATTAGTTCATTGCATCCGCCATGGAGCCCAGTTTCATAATATTACCTTCTGTCCCTGGTTATGAAGTGTCAAAGTCGCGTCAATTCAAATCTGGTATTAGGAACAAAAGAGGTCAACACGACTTCTAAGGTATACTAGTTATTTTAATTAATGCAAAAACCTTCAATGGTAAATATGATGTTTCGTATATACAGGCTCTTTGAAATACCTCGCAGGGCATTATCAGAGAACTAAAAGACATTGTTCCAGATCCAATACTCAAATACTCTGACAGAGGGAATTTCCCACTTCTCTGCTGGCCAATCAGAGTAAAGAACTGAGTGTGGTTTAAACTCTACTCAGCCAATCCGTTGGTATAGGGGTTGGTCCCATCTCCTCGGCGCCATTTGTTGCACACTTCAGCCAGGCACAAGTTTATCATAACAACCTGTCATAGTGAGAAGAGCCAGCTCCCTTAGACATCATTCCTACGTCCAAGGAAGGTTCACAGATCACAAAGAACCAGTATAGTCTAGCATTTGAAGACACAATCCTTATCTTATTTTACCCCCTAAAACAGCTCTTCACATCAATCACAGCCTTGCCAGGTGTCACAACCTACATTAGCCCAGTCAAGAATGCATTCTTTCTAAGTTAGTCATCCCATCAATTTAGGAGAATAATAAATCCCCAATAGAAGTAATCGCGAAAAAACAGGCATTATGTTTTGGCATTTTTCACCCTGCCAGCTCCTATAACGATATTATAACCGCGATTGATAATAGACAGTTCTGTGCAGCCGTCTTCATCAACCTGGCCAAGGCTTTCGACTCTGTCAACCACCGCATTCTTATTGGCAGACTAAATAGCCTTGGTTTCTCAAATGACTGCCTCACCTGGCTCACCAACTACTTCTCAGATAGAGTTCAGTGTGTCAAATCGGAGGGCCTGTTGTCTGGACCTATGGCAGTCTCTATGGGGGTGCCACAGGGTTCAATTCTTGGGCCGACACTTTTCTCCGTGTATATCAATGATGTCGCTCTTGCTGCTGGTGACTGTCAGATCCACCTCTACGCAGACGACACCATTTTGTATACATCTGGCCCTTCATTGGACACTGTGTTAACAAACCTCCAAACGAGCTTCAATGCCATACAACACTCCTTCAGTAGCCTCCAACTGCTCTTAAACACTAGTAAAACTAAATGCATGCTTTTCAATCGAACGCTGCTGGCACCCGCCCACCCGACTAGAATCACCACTCTCGACGGGTCTGACCTAGAGTATGTGGACAACTACAAATACCTAGGTGTCTGGTTAGACTGTAAACTCAACTTCCAGACTCACATAAAGAATCTCCAATCCAAAGTTAAATCTAGAATCGGCTTCCTATTTCGCAACAAAGCCTCCTTCACTCATGCTGCCAAACATGCCCTATCCTACCGATCCTTGACTTCGGCGATGTAATTTACAAAATAGCCTCCAACACTCTACTCAGCAAATTGGATGTAGTCTATCACAGTGCCATCCGTTTTGTCTCCAAAGCCCCATACACTACCCACCACTGTGACCTATACGCTCTTGTTGGCTGGTCCTCACTACATGTTCGTCGTCAAACCCACTGGCTCCAGGCCATCTATAAATCACTGCTAGGCAAATCCCCGCCTTATCTTAGCTCATTGGTCACCATAGCAGCACCCACCCGTAGTCTGCGCTCCAGCAGATATATCTCACTGGTCATTCCCAAAGTCAACACCTCCTTTGGCCGCCATTCCTTCCAGTTCTCTGCTGCCAAGGACTGGAACGAATTGCAAAAATCTCTGTAGCTGGAGACTCTTATCTCCCTCAATAACTTTAAGCATCAGTTGTCAGAGCACCTTACCGATCACTGCACCTGTACACAGCCCATCTGAAATTAGCCCACCCAACTACCTCATCCCTATATTGTTATTTATTTTGCTCTTTTGCACCCCAGTATCTCTATTTGCACATCATCTCTTGCACATCTATCATTCCAGTGTTAATACTATTGTAATTATTTTGCACTATAGCCTATTTATTGCCTTACCTCCATAACTCGCTACATTTGCACACACTGTATATATATATTCTGTTGTATTTTTGACTTTATGTTTTTTACCCCATATGTAACTCTGTGTTGTTTTTATTGCACTGCTTTGCTTTATCTTGGCCAGGTCGCAGTTGTAAATGAGAACCTGTTCTCAACTGGCTTACCTGGTTAAATAAAGGTGAAATAAAAAAAAATAAAAAATTAGTTCTACTGTAGGTTTACCTCAGGTAACTTATTATTAACAAGGTTACGGTTACTTGGTGAGCACGCTCAATGTTAACCTGAGTACATGTTGTGGTGAGCCACAGTCTAAGAGGTGTTGTCTGGCGCAAAGCCATCAAACGTTAAACATTTTCTGGTCATGGTTAAACATATTTGTTTTAAGAAAAAAGTGTACAATCTAAACAAAACGCATGTCCCTGTCCTCTTTTTCAAGATGTGGCAGATTTAAACAGCCAGAATACATTTTTTTATTAAGAAATAACAATTTTTCTGATGACTTGTTGTTTCTAAATGGCTGCTGGGTAATTTGATATGCATCGAAATCTTCGTTCATAGGCATCAAATTGACCGAATGCTGCACAGTTTCACTGAGTTGCAAACCAAATGGGTATAATGGGGTGATTGTTGTCTAATCGGGTGGTCTAGCTAATGGATTTGTACATCTGACACAGTTGCTACCTCAGATTATGAGCCTAGCAAGTGTCATATAGCTCAGTTGGTACAGCATGGCGCTTGCAACGCCAGGGTTGTGGGTTCATTTCCCACGGGGGGCCAGTATGAAAATGTATGGACTCACTAACTGTAAGTCGCTCTGGATAAGACCGTCTGCTAAATATGTAAAATGTAAATGTAAAAAATGTAATGAATGAGTTATGTAGTACCCACAGATGGCCAAAGGGAGGCGCAAGAGTGCTATAAACCCATACTGTTTTTTGCCATAAAAACCCTAAACCTAACAATCAATCAAATGTATTGATAAAGCCCTTTTTACACCAGCAGATGTCACGAAGTGCTATACAGAATCTCTTACCCTACTTATAACCTATTTTAGCCGTAACCCCTAATTCTAGTCAGATGCTCGAACCTCAACCCTAGTATACATGCATTTAAAAATAACTAATATATCGATTAAACAACCTCGGAATAGAAAAGACAAGAGTGCGTCTTCCAGCCCACCAATGAATTACATCATGCAACCGTCCCGGTTAGCAAATGTACCTCAACATGCCCCTCGCTTGTGCTAGAAGGCAGAGTGCTCGCTGCTGGTTGATGAATCTGACAATGAATGTACCAGGAAAATACGTTTTTCTCAACCAGAGGTGACTAAATTAATGTTCAGGCTTATTGATAATCGTTATAGTAATCAAGTATAATTTCAAAACATGAGCATTAAACAGGTAATAATAAACATGAATCATCATTATATTATTTCACAGTAATCTGTTAAATGCTTTTTCAGTCGTTCCTCTTGCGTTAGCAGTGTGGAAAGGGACAGTAAAAAGCGTGTGCAGGAGTTTTCCTGTGAGGGGGAGTGGTGGTGTATCCAGGGAGAAAACTAAACTAACCTTCTGAAATGTAATTAATGGTCTTATGCTGCCATCTATTGGAATTATTTAGTAACTGCAGTAGTACTGAATAAAGTATATCCTTACTAAAGTAGTATTTAATTAATTAGTTAATTTTACCACTTACAACCATATAATAACCATTTATAGCATTTAAAAACAATGAAACTGACATAAACCAAAAACACCATACATTTAGTTAACTATATATATATATACTATTTATTTAGATGGGTGACATTATCTGCCAAAGTAACACCACTGTAGATAAAGAAGAGCTCTCCAGTAGGTGAACCAAAACATTCAAAGGTCATTTTCTCAAAATTGAGGTTACAAGTTTATCATCTTTCAAAGCAGAATTACTTTCCCATTGTTCCTCAACTATAGTGTATGATATACCTTTTTCTAGCTGAGTCTCTACTTTTATCCAATGTAAAAACACAATTTCAAATTTTGCTACATAAGATCAAGCCGTTCGGTCACGTTTGACAGAGGCAGATATATATTATTACTGTGTAAAACCTAGCAGTACTACTTATTTCTCTGAGAGTGAGGCAGATATATATATATTATTACTGTGTAAAACCTAGCAGTACTACTTATTTCTCTGAGAGTGAGGCAGATATATAGCATTTTGCAAAAAAACATGATTATTTGTCTCTCTGAAATGAAACCATCAAGTGATAGATTTTAAACAAATACATGTCTGTCATTGAACAATCGCATGCCATGATTAGCTAGTGAAAAAACACAACAATCTCTTTTATAATTTCTTTAAACTATAAAAGCTAATTGACCAACATTTCTGAAAATTGATAAATAGGGTTTTGGAATGAAACTCTTCTTATGTTTCCCCATCTGAGCTCAGAGTAGATGAGAGACGTAACGTTTGTCTCTGTTGTGTTGAAGTCCAATCAAGCAGGAGAGACCAGCCTCCCCTGTACCCAGCTGTGTGTCCATGAAGAGTGACTGGTCTATGCATCAACCTATAGTGTTTAGAGAGGGAGACTTTTCTAGTGAACAAAGGTAAGAAGAACTCATGGGTCACGGTCAGTGAGTTAAACAACACTGTCTCTAGTCATTTCTCCTCTCCCATTTTCCCATTTATTTTTGTTGTTTTCATAATCCATAGGCCAATCCTTTTTTCCATTTTCATAGTCCTGAAACAATATTACACAAACACAACATTCCCTCCCTATGTGTGTGTGTGTGTGTTTGTGTGTGTGTGTGTGTGTGTGTGTGTGTGCACTCCCTGGATGAGGAGATGTAATCTCATGTTTTGTCCACAGAAACCAACAGGAGAGATCAGAGTCAGAGATTCTCAGTGGTCAGTCTTCCCAGAGTCATCAAACAGACCTGGCCTCCATATTCAGTGTATGTGGTCCTGTTATGTACATTTGTTTTTGTTTACCTCAAGTAAAGTTGATCTGTCAATCATTCATTAATTTGTTAATGAGAAAGCATTTAGTCTCTTGCTTAACTTATTGACTTGATTCATTTCAGTTGCTTGAAGACAATATTATGACATTTGTGAAGAACGAGCTGAAGCTGTTCAAGAGGATTCTTAGTCCAGAACTCCCAGAAGGCTTTGAGAGTCAGAAGCAGGATAAGGAAGTGGTGGATGCTGAAGATGAGAAGCAGGAGAGCAGTGCCAGAGAGGGGGCTCTGAAGATCACACTGCACGTCCTGAGGAAAATGAACCAGAAGGAGCTTGCTGACACACTGGAGAAAAGTAAGAGCTGTCTGCCTCATGTTGAATGCTGTTTTAGAACATTTAAAAGCTGTAGCTAAAGTACAGCTAAAGTAGCTGTGTAACTCAATGATATTGTAGCAGCCTTAACGCAACACCTAGTGACCTCATCAAGTAGCAGCAGGGATGTGTTGTGGTGATTAATTTAGACAGAGAGAAGAGGAGAGACAGAGGAGAGAGAGAGAGAGAGAACATTATTAATGCCATCAATAATACCAATAATGATATAAATCAGTCACACCAGTGTGTAATGCATTATGAAAACATTTACAGATTTATACAGACAGTTAAGAGAATAAATGATTATAATTTAAACTTTATAAGACAGTCTTACAATACTGTAGGCATTAAAACAGATGTAATATTAATATCCTCTGTGTTATGTCTTCATTCAGATGAGCTTGCTGTGATTCTTCAACGTGAACTCAAATCTAATCTAAAGAAGAAGTTTCAATGTGTATTTGAGGGGATCGCTAAACAAGGAAACCCAACACTTCTCAATAAGATCTACACAGAGCTCTACATCACAGAGGGTGGAACAGGAGAGGTCAATAATGAACATGAGCTGAGACAGATTGAGACAACAACCAGGAAACAAGCAAGACCAGAGACTGCAATCAAATGTAACGACATCTTCAAACCCTTAACTGGACAAGACAAACGTATCAGAACTGTGCTGACAAAGGGAGTCGCTGGCATCGGAAAAACAGTCTCTGTGCAGAAGTTAATTCTGGACTGGGCTGAAGGAAAAGCAAATCAGGATGTCCAATTTGTATTTTCATTCCCTTTTCGGGAGCTGAATTTGATGAAAAAGGAAAAACACACTTTGATTGAACTTCTCAATCACTTCTCAATGGAAACCAAAGAATCAAGAATCTCCAACTACGACAAGTACAAAGTTCTGTTCATCTTTGATGGTCTGGATGAGTGCCGACTGCCCCTAGACTTCCAGAAGAACAAGATCTGTTGTGACGTCACAGAGTCAACCTCAGTGGATGTTCTGCTGACAAATCTCATCAAGGGAAATCTGCTTCCCTCTGCTCTCCTCTGGATAACTACCCGACCTGCAGCAGCCAATAAGATCCCTTCAGGGTGTGTTGACCAGGTGACAGAGGTACGAGGGTTCAATGACCCACAGAAGGAGGAGTACTTCAAGAAGAGATTCAGTGATGAGGACCTGGCCAGCAGAATCATCTCACACATAAAGACATCAAGGAGCCTCCACATCATGTGCCACATTCCAGTCTTCTGTTGGATTTCTGCAATAGTCCTTGAACACATGTTGAAACATAAGAGAGAAGAGATGCCCAAGACTCTGACTGAGATGTACTCACACCTTGTGGAGTTTCATACCAAACAGAAGAATGAAAAGTATCTTGGGAAAGAAGAGACAGGTCCACACTGGAATAAAGAGAGCATTCTGTCACTGGGAAAACTGGCTTTTCAACAGCTTGTTGAGGGCAATCTGATTTTCTATGAAAAAGACCTGAAAGAGGCTGGCATTGATGTCAATGAAGCATCAGTGTACTCAGGATTGTGCACACAGCTCTTTAAAGAGGAATGTGGGCTGTACCAGGACAAGGTGTACTGCTTCGTGCATCTGAGCATTCAGGAGTTTCTGGCTGCTGTATATGTGTTCCTCTCATTCATCAACAACAATGAGAATCTAATGGATGAATCTCAATCAAAGGCCAGCCACTTTTCTGTGAGGTTCAGACACAAGCGTAAAGTTACTTTCTACAAGAGTGCTGTGGATAAAGCCTTACAAAGTGAGACAGGAAACCTGGACCTTTTCCTCCGCTTCCTTCTGGGCCTCTCACTGGAGTCCAATCAGAAGCACTTACGAGGTCTCCTGACAAAGACAAGAAGCAGCTCAAAGAGCCATGAAAAAACAGTCAAGTACATCAAGGAGAAGATCAGGGAGAATCCCTCTCCAGAGAGGTGCATCAATCTGTTCCACTGTCTGAATGAACTGAATGACCATTCTCTAGTGGAGGAGATCCAAAGATACCTGAGATCAGGAAGTCTCTCAGAAGAAGAACTGTCACCTGCACAGTGGTCAGCTCTGGTCTTTGTGTTGCTGACTTCAGAAAAGGAGCTGGATGTGTTTGACCTGAAGAAATACTCCAGATCAGAGGAAGGTCTTCTGAGGCTGCTGCCAGTGGTCAAAGCCACCAGAGCTGCTCTGTGAGTACATAAAATTACATATAAGAACTAATCATCAGGAAGAAATATTAAGTTTAGAGTAAAATATGTATTATAATATGTCTATAATATTATATTGAAAAACATATTGAATAAATGCATTGATTTTCACATTAGTATAACAATATGACCATACAATTCTAGGAGACGGAAGATGAATCTATATGTTGTTTGAGAGAATAAACCAAATGCATCTGCCATTGTCCTTCTACACTACTGGTGTTAAATTAACAGTTTGTGAAATCATGATGATCTCTCTGTCAGGCTGTCAGGCTGTGGAGTCACAGAGGAAGGCTGTGCTTCTCTGGTCTCAGCTCTGAAGTCAAACCCCTCACACCTGAGAGAACTGGATCTGAGTAACAATGACCTGAAGGATTCAGGAGTGAAGCTGCTCTCTGCTGGACTGGGGGATCCACACTGTAAACTGGAGACTCTGAGGTCAGTATTCCTGTAGTTGATCAACAAGTGATAACTGTTCACCAGATCCACATGTGTTTACCAGGCACACATAGTCCACACCATATGTGTTTGGACAGTGAAGCTTACAGTTTTACATTTGGTGCTATGCTCCAGCATTTTGGATTTGAGATATAATGTTTCATATTAGGTGACAGTACAAAATGTCTCCTTTTATTTGAGGATATTTTCATACATATCTTTGTTACTGTTTAGAGATGAAAACACTTGATGTGTCTAGTTCTCCCATTTGAAAAAGTCGTAATAATTTGGACATATTCACTTATATTGTATTAAAGTAGTCACAAGTTTAGTATTTCGTCCCATATTCCTTACCTGCAGTGATTACATCAAGCTTGTGATTCTACAAACGTGTTGAATGCATTTGCAGTTTGACTTGGTTGTGTTTTGGATAATTTTTTTCCCAATTGAAACTGAATGGTGAATAATGTCCTGTCATTTTGGAGTCACTTCACTTGTATTGTCAGTAAGAATAGAAGATGTTTCTGAACACTTCTACATTCATGTGGATGCTACCATGATTATGAATAATCATTAATGAATCGTGAATGATGATGAATGAGAAAGTTACAGAGGAACAAGGATCATACCCCCTCTGTTATTGGTAATGGTGAGAGGTTAGCATGTTTTGTTGTAGCCTCTGTAACTTTCTCACTCATTATTATTCATGATTCATTCATGATTTTTCTTAATAATGGCATCATCAGGATTAATTTAGTAGTGTTTAGAAACATGTAATCTACCCACTTAGACAGAAAATTAATCAAGTCATCATCCACCATTCAGTTACTATTGGGCAAAACATAACCCAAAACACAACCAAAACAAACTGCAAATGCAACCAACGAGTTTGGGACCAAATACTAAACCTTTGACTACTTTAGTACACTATAAGTGAATTGGTCAGAATACTTTTGATTTCTTCAAATAGGGGGACTAGATACATAAAGTGCTTTCATTTAAAATGTTAGCTTCTCTGTCAAAATAGATATGGTGTGGACTGTATACTCAATACAATCTAAATCTGATACCTCAACGTCTGTATTTTGACTGATACTGCTTTTTAAACTGCTCTGGTCAGTCTACTCAAATATTTGTACTATACATGTTTCTATCTAGAAGCAATAATCTGATAATTTCTAATAATGATACATTCATTTATGAATAGATATGGCAGGTTTCAGGACACTGATGTATCTGAATATGTTGAAAAAATATACTGCCACTATTTTCACCACCAAAGAATAGCAGTGTGGTTTTAATATGATTTGACTCTTTGCAGGCTGTCAGGCTGTCTAGTCACAGAGGAAGGCTGTGCTTCTCTGGTCTCAGCTCTGAAGTCAAACCCCTCACACCTGAGAGAGCTGGACCTGAGCTACAATCACCCAGGAGACTCAGGAGTCAGACTGCTCTCTGCTGGACTGGAGGATCCACACTGCAGACTGGAGAAACTCAAGTATGTAGAGGGTTTATGTCAATGTTCATATCAGACATGTTGGAGTTATCAGGCTAGTTAAGACAAACATTCTGACCACCACTTGGACTAAGTTATATAAAGACTGTGTGTGTGTGTGTGTGTGTGTGTGGATAGTTTGTGACATACTGGACACACAAACACACACACACACACACACACACACACACACACACTGGCCCCACACACACACACAAAAAGGAAGCACACACTGAACACACACACACTGGACACACACACACACACTGGACACACACACACACTTGGACAAAGTTATATGCTGACTGTTTGTGTGTGTGTGTGAGTTCAGGTGTATCCCTCAATGACTGTCTGTACTTCTGCTTACCGCTACAGTGTGGAACATGGTGGAGAGAACACAATGAAACCTGGACTTAGAAAATGTGAGTGTTGACTGCTGTGAAGAATTTGATTCAAGTGAAGTCAAAGTCAAAGACCACCATCATTACTTACTTGGTCATATTAAATATCAGCTGTAGTTCTACAGAAGCACAAATCAGGGACACCAAAGTTTACAAAGAGTTGCTTTGACAATGTGTGTGTGTGTGTGTGTGGCATGTTCCAATGTGTGTTCAGGATGTGTGTGTGTGTGTCCAGTGTGTGTGTGTGTGTGTGTGTGTGTGTGTGTGTGTGTGTGTTCAGTGTAAGTGTGTGTGTGTGTGTGTGTGTGTTCAGGATGTGTATGTGTGTCCAGTGTGTGTGTGTGTGTTTGTGTTTGTTCAGGATGTGTGTGTGTGTGTGTGTGTGTGTGTGTGTGTGTGTGTGTGTGTGTGTGTGTGTGTTCAGGATGTGTGTGTGTGTGTGTGTAATTAATGGGAATACGTGTGTTTTATATTACCATACAGTATAACATATGATCATTCAACAAGTCTCAAGTTACCTTAACTTCTCCTTTTGATACCTAGAAACATCTACATTAAATGAATTAGTGAAAAGTGAGTTAACATTCTAATGTGAATGATGATGATTTCTAATATTGTGTCTGGTTTCATCCATCAGATGTCTGTGATCTCACACTGGACCCAAACACAGTAAACAGATTCCTCTCTCTGTCTGAGGAGAACAGAAAGGTGACATGGAGGAGAGAGAAGCAGCCGTATCCTGATCACCCAGAGAGATTTGAGGACTGGCCTCAGGTGCTGTGTAGAGAGGGTCTGACTGGGCGCTGTTACTGGGAGGTAGAGTGGAGTGGGAGAGGGGTTGGTATAGGAGTGACATATAAAGGAAATGATGACTGTAGGCTTGGATACAATGACGAGTCCTGGAGTCTGTTCTGCTCTGACAACAGTTACTCTGCCTGGCACAATAAGAAGTCCACTACCATAGACGTCCCCTCCTCCGGCTCCCACAGAGTAGGAGTGTATCTGGACTGGCCAGCCGGCACTCTGTCCTTCTACAGAGTCTCCTCTGACACACTGACCCACCTGAACACATTCCACTCCACATTCACTGAGCCCCTCTATCCAGGGTTTAGGGTTTATGGTGACTCCTCAGTGTCCCTGTAAATAATAACCATGGTAACACTGACACACACAGTGGACACACACACACTGGACACAAACACTGGATACACACACACACACACACACACACACACACACACACACACACTGGAAACACACACATACACACACACACACACACTGGACAAACACAAACACTGGACACACTCACACTGGACATACACACACACACACTGGACACACACACACTGTACACACACACAAACACACACACACTGAACACATACACTGGACACACACACACACTGGACACACACACACACACACACACACACACACTAGACACACACACACACTGGACACACACAAACACACACACACACACACTGGACAAACACACACACTGGACAACACACTGGACACACACAAACACACACACACACACACACAATGGACACACAAACACACACACACACACACTGGACAAACACACACACTGGACAACACACTGGACACACACAAACACACACACACACACACAATGGACACACACACACACACACACACACACTGGACAAACACACACACTGGACACACTCACACTGGACATACACACACACGCTGTACACACACACTGGACACACACACACTGTACAAATACACAAACACACACACTGGACACACACACACTGGACACACTCACACTGGACACACACACACTGGACACACACACACACACATACATACACTGGACACACACACACACTAGACACACACACACACACTGGACAAACACACACACTGGACACACTCACACTGGACATACACAAACACACTGGACACACACACAATGGACACACACACACACACACTCTAACATACACTGGACACACACACACAATAGACACACACACACACACTGGACAAACAAAAACACTGGACACACACACACACACACACACACACACACACACACACTCACACTGGACACACACACACTGGACACACTCACACTGGACACACACAAACTGGACACACACACACACACACATACATACACTGGACACACACACACACTACACACACACACACACTGGACACACACACACACTGGACACACTCACACTGGACACATACACTCACATTGGACACACACACACTGGACACACACACACACACACACATACATACACTGGACACACACACACACTAGACACACACACACACACACACACACTGGACAAACACACACACTGGACCCACTCACACTGTACACACACACACACACTGGACACACACACATTGGACACACACACTGGACAAACACACACACTGGACACACTCACACACTGGACACACTCACACACTGGACACACACACACCGGACACACACACACACACTGGACACACACACACACACACTGGACAAACACACACACACACACACACACTGGACAAACACACACACACACACACACACCGGACACATACACACACACACACACACACACACACACACACACACACACACACACACACACACTGGACAAACACACACACACTGGACACACTCACACTAGACACACACACACACACACACACACACACACACTGGACACACACACACACTGGACACACACACTGGACACACACACACACACTAGACACACACACACACTGGACACACACACACACTAGACACACACACACACTGGACACACATACCGGACACACACACACATATACACTGGACACACACACACACTTGACACACACACACATGCACACACACACACACACACACACACTGAACACACACACTGAACACACACACCCACTGGACACACACAAACACACACACACGCACACACACACTGGACACACACAAACACACACATACACACACACACACACACACACACACACTGGACAAACACACACACTGGACACACACACACTGGACAAACTCACACTGGACATACACACACACACACTGGACACACACACACACACACACACTAGACACACACACACACACACAATGTACACAAACACATACACACACTGAACACACACACTGGACACAGACACACACTGGACACACACTCACTGGACACACACACACACACACTGGACACACACACACACACAGACTGGACACACACAAACACACACACACACACACACACACACACACACACACACATATAAACACTGGGGACACACACACACACACAGACTGGACACACACAACACACACACACACACACACACACACACACACACACACACACACACACACACACACACACACACACACACACACTGGACAAACACACACACACTGGACACACTCACACTAGACACACACACACACACACACACTGGACACACACACGCAGGACAAACACACACACACACACACACACCAGACACACACACACACAAACACACTTGGGACACACATAAACACACTAGACACACACACACACACACACTGGACACACACACACACTGAACACACACACACACACACACACACACTGGACACACACACACACACACTGGACACACACACACACACACTGGACACACACTGGACACACACTGGACACACACACACACTGGACATACACACACACACACTGGACACACACACACACACACTGGACACACACACACTGAACACACACACACTGGACACACACACACACACTGGACACACACACACACACACACACACTGGATACACACACACACAGGACACACACACAAAAATACAATTGATACACACACACACACTGGACAAATACACACACACACATACACAGACACACACACACTGGATACACACACACACTGGACACACACACACACACACAAACACACTTGATATACACACACACACTGGACAAACACACACACACACTGGACACACACACACACTGGACACACACACACACACACACTGGACACATTTCCATGTGTTGTATTTTGATGAAAGGAAATCCCATATAGCCTACTGGACAGGACTTTGCTATGGCATCTTCTGTTTGGGTGTCTCAGGTCAGGTCTGAGCAATGATCAGAATGTGTCTCTGTGTCTATTTCCAGCCCTGCCATTTCTACCTGTCCTGATCTAGTGTTTCACACTGACCTCCTCACACCGTCTCACTGTCCATGTCTGCTTTTAACTCCCACCTCTACTTCACTGTGTTATAATGGACCTTATGCTTGTTATGTCACCTCTGGAACCAGTTATCAAACATACTGACCTTTCTGACCCTATCCCATGGCCCTACTTTCTACAACTGAACATTTAAAGTCCTCTATGAGTTTTGTTTTGTGTCCATTTACTTATTTATGTATTTGTTGTATATTGGGGTTGTGCTGCAGAGCATCATGGGGGTTTGTATGTGTTGAGATGATCACGTTCCAGATAAATGGTTGAACTGATTCCTGTCTCCTGTCTCATCATTATTGAATTGTTATACAGACGTGGTTATAAAACCCACGAGACATAACAAAAGATTGGTGATGAGTAAGTCTGAATCTACAGGAACTATTCGGTCTGGAAGAAGTGGGTTTTTACAACTGTTTAAAACTGTTATTTTCTGTGGTACAGAATAGGCTAATGTTAGCACAGTGTATTGATAGCAGAGGCAAGTGCATAGTCGAGCTAGCTAAGAAAGAGAGTTAACCAGTGGTGTAAAGTACTTAAGTAAAAATACTTTAAAGTACTACTTAAGTAGTTTTTTGGGGTATCTGTACTTGACTTTACTATTTATATTTTTGACAACTTTTACTTTTACTTCACTACATTCCTAAAGAAAATAATGTACTTTTTACTCCACACATTTCCCCTGACACCCAAAAGTACTCGTTACATTTTGAATGCTTAGCAGGACAGAAAATGGTCCAATTCACACACTTATCAAGAGAACATCCCTACTGCCTCTGATCTGGCAGACTCACTAAACACAAATGCTTTGTTTGTAAATTGTCTGAGTGTTGGAGTGTGCCTCTGGCTGAACGTAAATTTTAAAAACAAGAAAATCGTCTGGTTTGCTTTATGTAAGGAATTTGAAATAATTTATACTTGTACTTTTACTTTTGATACTTTAGTATATTTTAGCAATTACATTTACTTTTGATACTTAAGTATATATAAAACCAAATACTTTTAGACTTTTACTCAAGTAGTATTTTACTGGGTGACTTTCACTTTTAGTTGAGTCATTTTCTATTAAGGTATCTTTACTTTTACTCAAGTATGACAATTGGGTACTTTTTCCACCACTGGAGTTAACATCGTCATGGACGGCAGAAAAGGACTGGAGACGGACATCGCATAACTTAGTCCAAGTGGTGGTCAGAATGTTTGTCTTAACTAGCCTGATAACTCCAACATGTCTGATATGAACATTGACATAAACCCTCTACATACTTGAGTTTCTCCAGTCTGCAGTGTGGATCCTCCAGTCTAGCAGAGAGCAGTCTGACTCCTGAGTCTCCTGGGTGATTGTAGCTCAGGTCCAGCTCTCTCAGGTGTGAGGGGTTTGACTTCAGAGCTGAGACCAGAGAAGCACAGCCTTCCTCTGTGACTAGACAGCCTGACAGCCTGCAAAGAGTCAAATCATATTAAAACCACACTGCTATTCTTTGGTGGGGAAGAGGGCGGCAGGTAGCTTAGTGGTTAAGAGCGTTGTGCCAGTAACCGAAAGGTTGCTGGTTCTAATCCCTGAGCCGACTAGGTGAAAAATATGTCGATGTGCCCTTGAGCAAGGCACTTAACCCTAATTGCTCCTGTAAGTCGCTCTGGATAAGAGCGTCTGCTAAATGACCAATTTATTTTAAGATATTGGCAGTATATTTTTCAACATTTTCAGTTAATTCAGTGTCCTGAAACCTGCTCTATCTATTCATAAATGGATGTATCATTATTAGAAATGACAAATTATCAAAGTATTGCTTGTAGAGAGAAAAATGTATAGTCCAAATATTTGAGTAGACTGACCAGAGCAGTTTAAAAAGCAGTATCAGTCAAAAGACAGACAGTGAGGTATCAGATTTAGATTGTATTGAGTATACAGTCCACACCATATCTACAGTGCATTCAAAAAGTATTCAGACCCCTTGACTTTTTCCACATTTTGTTAAGTTACAGCCATATTCTAAAATAGATTAAATTAGTTATTTTTCCCCATCAATTTACACACAATACCCCATAATGACAAAGTGAAAACAGGTTTTTAGACATGTTTGCAAATATATAGAAATACCTTATTTACAGAAGTTTTCAGACCCTTTGCTATGAGATTCGAAATTGAGCTCATGTGCATCCTGTTTCCATTGATCATCCCTGAGATGTTTCTACAACTTGATTGGATTCCACCTGTGGTAAATTCAATTGATTGGACATGATTTGGAAAGGCACACACCTGTCTACATAAGGTCCCACAGTTGACAGTAAATGTCAGAGCAAAAACCAAGCCATGAGGTCGAAGGAATTGTCCGTAGAGCTCCGAGACAGGATTGTGCCGAGGGGAAGGGTACCAAAAAATGTCTGCAGCATTGAAGGTCCCCAAGAACACAGTGGCCTCCATCATTCTTAAATGGAATAAGTTTGGAACCACCAAGATTCTTCCTAGAGCTTGCCGCCCGGCCAAACTGAGCCATCGGGAGAGAAGGGCCTTGGTCAGGGAGGTGATCAAGAACCCGATGGTCACTCTGACAGAGCTCCAGAGTTCCTCTGTGGATATGGGAGAACCTTCCAGAAGGACATCTCTGCAGCACTCCACCAATCAGGTCTTTATGGTAGAGTGGCCAGACGGAAGCCACTCCTCAGTAAAAGGCACATGACAGCCCGCTTGGAGTTTGCCAAAAGGCACCTAAAGACTCTCAGACCATGAGAAACAAGATTCTCTGGTCTGATGAAACCAAGATTGATCTCTTTGGCCTGAATGCCAAGCGTCACGTCTGGAGGAAACCTGGCACCATCCCTACGGTGAAACATGGTGGTGGCAGCATGCTGTGGGGATGTTTTTTAGTGGCAGGGACTGGGAGACTAGTCAGGATCGAGGGAAAGATGAACAGAGCAAAGTACAGAGAGATCCTTGATGAAAACCTGCTCCAGAGCGCTCTGGACCTCAGACTGGGGTGAAGGTTCACCTTCCAACAGGACAATGAGCCTAAGCACACAACCAAGACAACACAGGAGTTCTAAAAACCCATAACTTTGTCATTATGGGATGTTGTGTGTAGATTGATGAGGGGAAAAAACAGTTTAATCAATTTTAGAATAAGGCTTTAACGTAACAAAATGTGGAAAAAGTCAAGGGGTCTGAATACTTTCCGAAAGCACTGTGTAACTATACACTATATATACAGCAGTATGTGGACACCCTTTCAAATTAGTGGATTTGGATATTTCAGCCACACCGGTTGCTGACAGGTGTATAAAATCGAGCACACAGCCATGCAATCTCCATAGACACTAAGCGGTCCCGTTCTGTGAGCTTGTGTAGCCTACAACTTCACGGCTGAGCCGTTGTTGCTCCTAGACGTTTCCACTTCACAATAAAAGCACTTACAGTTGACCGGGGCAGCTCTAGCAGGGCAGAAATGTGACTTGTTGGAAAGGTGGCATTCTATGACGGTGCCATGTTGAAAGTCAATGAGCACTTCAGTAAGGCCATTCTACTGCCAATGTTTGTCTATGGAGATTGCATGGCTGTGTGCTCGATGTCATACACCTGTCAGCAACGGGTTTGGCTGAAATAGCCGAATCCACTAATTTGAAGGGTTGTCCACATACTTTTGTATATATAGTGTATTTCCCTGGTATATTACTCATGTCTCACCAGTCCAGTTATGCTGCTCTGGCGCCATCCTGTGGACAGCTGGGAACACAACTTCAACTCCATTACATTCAATGTATCCCACAAAGTGCCACTTGGCTGGACAAAGCAGTCTGAATGGAAATCAGGTCCTTATATGAAATCAAGCAGACACACAGCCTTACATGTCATATCACTGAGTCTCAGTTTAAATCACGGTTTAAACATAACAAGTCATTGCAAGTGAAACCATTTCTCAATTAGGTTTTAGGTTTTATTCACACCAAAGAAAAGAAGTGAAAGACAACACACTGCAGATAAATAAACAGGTAAAAACGGTGTTCAGGTGAGGCTGGAAGCCCAAAAGGGCTGATATGAAAATAAACAGGTAAAAATGGTGTTCAGGTGAGGCTGGAAGCTCAAAAGGGCTGATATGAAAATAAACAGGTAAAAATGGTGTTCAGGTGAGGCTGGAAGCTCAAAAGGGCTGATATGAAAATAAACAGGTAAAAACGGTGTTCAGGTGAGGCTGGAAGCTCAAAAGGGCTGATATGAAAATAAACAGGTAAAAACGGTGTTCAGGTGAGGATGGGAAGCTCAAAAGGGCTGATATGAAAACCACACCACAAATAAAAGTAAAAAAAATAACATTTGTTCAATCAGTTAAACAAAACATATTAATTTTATATATATATATATATATATAAGTGGTTTGCGAAAGTATTCACTCCCCTTGGCATTTTTCCTATTTTGTTGCCTTACAACCTGGAATTAAAATTGATTTTTTGGGGGTTTGTATCAATTGATTTACACAACATGCCTACCACTTTGAAGATGAAAAATATTTTTTATTGTGAAACAAACAAGAAATAAGACAAAAAAACTGAAAACTTGAGCGTGCATAACTATTCACCCCCCAAAGTCAATACTTTGTAGAGCCACCTTTTGCAGCTATTACAGCTGCAAGTCTCTTGGGGTATGTCTCTCTAAGCTTGGCACATCTAGCCACTGGGATTTTTGCCCATTCTTCAAGGCAAAACTGCTCCAGCTCCTTCAAGTTGGATGGGTTCTGCTGGTGTACAGCAATATTTAAGTCATACCACAGATTCTCAATTGGATTGAGGTCTGGGCTTTGACTAGGCCATTCCAAGATATTTAAATGTTTCCCCTTAAACCACTCAAGTGTTGCTTTAGCAGTATGCTTAGGGTCATTGACCTGTTGGAAGGTGAACCTCCGTCCCAGTCTCAAATCTCTGGAAGACTGAAACAGGTTTCCCTCAAGAATTTCCCTGTGTTTAGCGCCATCCATCATTCCTTCAATTCTGACCAGTAAGAGCTGATATATCATGTAGATTAAACACAGTGGAGAAACATTGTAGAACCACTCAGAGAGGTATTCATCTACAGGACTGAGACACTGTAGAACCACTCAGATAGGTATTCATCTACAGGACTGGGACACTGTAAAACCACTCAGAGAGGTATTCATCTACAGGACTGAGACACTGTAAAACCACTCAGAGAGGTATTCATCTACAGGACTGAGACACTGTAAAACCACTCAGAGAGGTATTCATCTACAGGACGGATACACTGTAAAACCACTCAGAGAGGTATTCATCTACAGGACTGAGACACTGTAGAACCACTCAGAGAGGTATTCATCTACAGGACTGAGACACTGTAAAACCACTCAGAGAGGTATTCATCTACAGGACTAGGACACTGTAGAACCACTCAGAGAGGTATTCATCTACAGGACTGAGACACAGTAAAACCACTCAGAGAGGTATTCATCTACAGGACTAGGACACTGTAGAACCACTCAGAGAGGTATTCATCTACAGGACTGGGACACTGTAAAACCACTCAGAGAGGTATTCATCTACAGGACTGAGACACTGTAGAACCACTCAGAGAGGTATTCATCTACAGGACGGATACACTGTAAAACCACTCAGAGAGGTATTCATCTACAGGACGGATACACTGTAAAACCACTCAGAGAGGTATTCATCTACAGGACTGGGACACTGTAAAACCCCTCAGAGAGGTATTCATCTACAGGACGGATACACTGTAAAACCACTCAGAGAGGTATTCATCTACAGGACTGGGACACTGTAAAACCACTCAGAGAGGTATTCATCTACAGGACTGGGACACTGGAGAACCACTCAGAGAGGTATTCATCTACAGGACGGATACACTGTAAAACCACTCAGAGAGGTATTCATCTACAGGACTGGGTGGGTATTATTAGTCTGTTCTGAGTAGAAATGGATATAAACAGTGATTAAACCACAAAAACAGCGAGTTTTGTCACTTTCCTAAGCATGACACACACAGTTCACAGTTTAGTTTCTCTAACTGAAATACAAAGAAATGGTATATCAAATAGGATTATTTATCAAATTGGGGTATTGTCAATGGCATTCAGGAACGTTAAATAACAGAAAATTACCTCTTGAGTTATCTTTGTCTTTCCAGCGTTGCCATGGTGGCATTTGTGTCCCCCCGTCTCCAGTGACCTCGACCAGGATGTGTGTTTGCATTGTTGGAACGGTGTAGTGTCGCCTGACGTGGCTCTCACAGGAGGAGGCAGTGTAGCTCAAACAGTCTAATGTCTCTTCAAGCCTCTGGGCTGGTTAGATATCAGTCAGGCAGTCTAATGTCTCTTCAAGCCTCTGAGCTGGTTAGATATCAGTCAGACAGTCTAATGTCTCTTCAAGCCTCTGGGCTGGTTAGATATCAGTCAGACAGTCTAATGTCTCTTCAAGCCTCTGGGCTGGTTAGATATCAGTCAGACAGTCTAATGTCTCTTCAAGCCTCTGGGCTGGTTAGATATCAGTCAGACAGTCTAATGTCTCTTCAAGTCTCTGGGCTGGTTAGATATCAGTCAGACAGTCTAATGTCTCTTCAAGCCTCTGGGCTGGTTAGATATCAGTCAGACAGTCTAATGTCTCTTCAAGTCTCTGGGCTGTTTAGATATCAGTCAGACAGTCTAATGTCTCTTCAAGCCTCTGGGCTGGTTAGATATCAGTCAGACAGTGTAATGTCTCTTCAAGCCTCTGGGCTGGTTAGATATCAGTCAGACAGTCTAATGTCTCTTCAAGCCTCTGGGCTGGTTAGATATCAGTCAGACAGTCTAATGTCTCTTCAAGCCTCTGGGCTGGTTAGATATCAGTCAGACAGTCTAATGTCTCTTCAAGCCTCTGGGCTGGTTAGATATCAGTCAGACAGTCTAATGTCTCTTCAAGCCTCTGGGCTGGTTAGATATCAGTCAGACAGTCTAATGTCTCTTCAAGCCTCTGAGCTGGTTAGATATCAGTCAGACAGTCTAATGTCTCTTCAAGCCTCTGAGCTGGTTAGATATCAGTCAGACAGTCTAATGTCTCTTCAAGCCTCTGGGCTGGTTAGATATCAGTCAGACAGTCTAATGTCTCTTCAAGCCTCTGGGCTGGTTAGATATCAGTCAGACAGTCTAATGTCTCTTCAAGCCTCTGGGCTGGTTAGATATCAGTCAGTCTAATGTCTCTTCAAGCCTCTGGGCTGGTTAGATATCAGTCAGACAGTCTAATGTCTCTTCAAGCCTCTGGGCTGGTTAGATATCAGTCAGACAGTCTAATGTCTCTTCAAGCCTCTGGGCTGGTTAGATATCAGTCAGGAGGAGGCAGTGCAGGTCAGACAGTCTAATGTCTCTTCAAGCCTCTGGGCTGGTTAGATATCAGTCAGACAGTCTAATGTCTCTTCAAGCCTCTGGGCTGGTTAGATATCAGTCAGACAGTCTAATGTCTCTTCAAGCCTCTGGGCTGGTTAGATATCAGTCAGACAGTCTAATGTCTCTTCAAGCCTCTGGGCTGGTTAGATATCAGTCAGACAGTCTAATGTCTCTTCAAGCCTCTGGGCTGGTTAGATATCAGTCAGACAGTCTAATGTCTCTTCGAGCCTCTGGGCTGGTTAGATATCAGTCAGACAGTCTAATGTCTCTTCAAGCCTCTGGGCTGGTTAGATATCAGTCAGACAGTCTAATGTCTCTTCAAGCCTCTGGGCTGGTTAGATATCAGTCAGACAGTCTAATGTCTCTTCAAGCCTCTGGGCTGGTTAGATATCAGTCAGACAGTCTAATGTCTCTTCAAGCCTCTGGGCTGGTTAGATATCAGTCAGACAGTCTAATGTCTCTTCAAGCCTCTGGGCTGGTTAGATATCAGTCAGGAGGAGGCAGTGCAGGTCAGACAGTCTGGTCAGTCAGTAACGCAACCTAGTGGAAACAGACATTAAACATTTATATTATGGCTGTACACTATTGGCTGGTTTCCCATAAAACTGATTAAGCCTTGTCCTATAAAGTAGAAACAATGTTGATTCAACCAGTTCATGTCCTTTGGGAACTGTCAAATCGCAAGAATTTCCATCGGTGTCCGTGTTGCTGAATTGTTTTTAGTGAGTGCATACATTTTTCATACTCCGCTTGTAGGCTACTTGACTGTTTGTTTGTTTACCTATCATGTGGCAAAGTCACTACTGACCATATCAACTGCGATGGTTGGCTATAGCTACAGCATATATATTTGGGAGCAGGATAATGTTCAGTGGTTGGCTATAGCTACAGTATATATATTTGGGAGCAGGATAACGTTCAGTGGTTGGCTATAGCTACAGTATATATATTTGGGAGCAGGATAACGTTCAGTGGTTGGCTATAGCTACAGTATATATATTTGGGAGCAGGATAACGTTCAGTGGTTGGCTATAGCTACAGTATATATATATTTGGGGGCAGGATAACGTTCAGTGGTTGGCTATAGCTACAGTATATATATTTGGGAGCAGGATAACGTTCAGAGGTTGGCTATAGCTACAGTATATATATATATTTGGGAGCAGGATAACGTTCAGTGGTTGGCTATAGCTACAGTATATATATTTGGGAGCAGGATAACGTTCAGTGTTTGGCTATAGCTACAGTATATATATATTTGGGAGCAGGGTAACGTCCAGTGGTTGGCTATAGCTACAGTATATATATTTGGGAGCAGGATAACGTTCAGTGGTTGGCTATAGCTACAGTATATATATATTAGGGAGCAGGATAACGTTCAGTGGTTGGCTATTTTTACAGTATATATATATATTTGGGAGCAGGATGACGTTCAGTGGTTGGCTATAGCTACAGTATATATATTTGGGAGCAGGCTAACGTTCAGTGGTTGGCTATAGCTACAGTATATATATTTGGGAGCAGGATAACGTTCAGTGGTTGGCTATAGCTACAATATATATATATATTTGGGAGCAAGATAACGTTCAGTGGTTGGCTTTAGCTACAGTATATATATTTGGGAGCAGGATAACGTTCAGTGGTTGGCTATAGCTACAGTATATATATATTTAGGAGCAGGATAACGTTCAGTGGTTGGCTATAGCTACAGTATATATATTTGGGGGCAGGATAATGTTCAGTGGTTGGCTATAGCTACAGTATATATATTTGGGGGCAGGATAACGTTCAGTGGTTGGCTATAGCTACAGTATATATATTTGGGAGCAGGATAACGTTCAGTGGTTGGCTATAGCTACAGTATATATATTTGGGGGCAGGATAACGTTCAGTGGTTGGCTATAGCTACAGTATATATGTCAAGGACTACAGGCTATCCAGGACTACAGGCTGTCAAGGACTACAGTCTATCATGGACTACAGGCTGTCAAGGACTACAGGCTATCAAGGACTACAGGCTATCATGGACTACAGTCTGTCAAGGACTACAGTCTGTCAAGGACTACAGGCTGTCAAGGACTACAGGCTATCATGGACTACAGGCTGTCAAGGACTACAGGCTATCAAGGACTACAGGCTATCATGGACTACAGGCTGTCAAGGACTACAGGCTATCAAGGACTACAGGCTGTCAAGGTCTACAGGCTGTCAAGGACTACAGGCTATCAAGGACTACATGCTATCAAGGACTACAGGCTATCAAGGACTACATGCTATCAAGGACTACAGGCTGTCAAGGACTATAGGCTGTCAATGACTACAGTCTTTCAAGGACTACAGGCTATCATGGACTACAGGCTGTCAAGGACTACAGGCTATCAAGGACTACAGGCTATCATGGACTACAGGCTGTCAAGGACTACAGGCTATCAAGGACTACAGGCTATCAAGGACTACAGGTTATCAAGGACTACAAAGACAAATCCAGCTGTGTGGTGCCCACCGAAGCCTCCCTCCCAGACGAGCTTAACATATTCTATGCTGGATTCGAGGCAGACGATACCGAGCCATTCAGGAAGGCTCTCGCTGCTCCGGACGACCAGGTGCTTTCGCTCTTCAAGGCTGATGTTTAAAGTTTAATGTTTATTAGGATCCCAATTAACTATTGCACAATGCAGAAACAACTCTTCCTGGAATCCACATAAAACTTAACAATACACGACGGAACATTTATAGACAAGAACAACATAAGATATTACATTAAATATAAGAGTTAAATTGGAAAGACATCAAGAAACGACAAAACACTATTTATACACTATTCATATATACATATTAATATTATTGTATACACTACAGTTAAATTAGATATTTAGAAAGAGGTGCTGCGAGGTAACGTTGAGGAAAACTGTGAATACTCACAAAACCGTCGACCCAGAGGGCGTCCCTGGCCGCATCCTCAGAATGTCCCTGTCCCAGGCTGTAGTCCCCACCTGCTTCAAGGAGACCACCGTTGACCCAGTGTCCAAGAAAACCAAGGTGACATGCACAAATGACTATCGCCCAGTCGCACTCCCCCATGATACAAGACAGTATTCGAGATGACGTGGAAACCTGCCACTAGGGGGCAACAGTGAGCGCTGTTACCTTCAAGTAGGTTTGGGATTTGCTAGGGCGTTGTGGAGGAGGATGGTGGATGGGAGTAAGCACCTGCCTCTCGTTACAAGCATCTGCCTATGGTTCCAAAGTTTTGCATGTTTGAATCCAGCGATAGAAAGTTGTTTTCGATATTTCTGTTTTTAAACCCTACCCCAAACCTTAACCGTTACCTTAACCGTCCGGAGTTAATGCCTAACCTTAAGAATTCTTAGTTAATGCCTGAACTTAACCTTAAACACGTTGAGAAACATGGGATGGACGTCTAATTCTGACGTGAGACTGTGAGAGCTTGTTGTACACTCACCCCTGTCATCATGGCTGTAGTCAAGGAGACCACCATCGTCCCAGTCATCATGGCTGTAGTCAAGGAGACCACCATCGTCCCAGTGCCAAGGTGACATACCCAAATGACTATCGCCCCGTTGCACTCACCCCTGTCATCATGAAGTGCCTTCGAGCGGCTGGTCACGGCCCACATTAAGGCCAGCATTCCAGGCACACTGGACCCACTCCAATGTACCTTCCACTCCAACAGATCCACGGAAAGATGCCACTTCCATCACTACTATTCACAGAGCCTTAACACATCTGGACAAGAGGAACACCTATGCGAGAATGCTGTTCATTGACTACAGTTCAGCATTCAACACTATTGTTCCCTCCAAGCTCGACACCGAGCTCAGAGCCCTGGGTCTGGACACCACCCTCTGCAACTGGATCCTGGACTTTCTGACAGGCAGACCACAGGCTGTGAGGATTGGCAACAACACCTCCTCCACACTGACTCTTAGCACAGGGCCCGCCCCTTGACATGGAGCAGCAACACCACCAGTCTTGTCAAGAGGACAGCTCCTCTATTTACTAAGGCAGCATGCTACCCCGGGTCCTCTCCAAATACTACCGCTGCACCATCGAGTGTCCTGACCGGTTGCATCACGGCCTGGTACGGGAATGGCTCCGTCCACGACTGCAAGGCCCTCCAGCGGGTGGTGACGAGGGCCCAGTACATCACTGGGACCGTGCTCCCACCCATCCAGGACTTCTACTAGAAACGGTGCCTGAGGAAGGCATGCAGCACCATCAAGGACCCCACACACCCCAGCCACAGGCTGTTCTCTCCCTTCCCGCCGGGAAGACGGTTTCGGAGCATAAGGTCTGATACCAACAGGCTCAGAGACAGTTCCTATCTACAAGCCATCAGAACTGAACACTTGAACTGGACTGGACCACCTACTCTCTCTCTCTCTCTCTCTCTCTCTCTCTCTCTCTCTCTCTCTCTCTCTCTCTCTCTCTCTCTCTCTCCCTCCTCATCTCTCTCTCTCCCCCCCTCTCTCTCTGTCTCTCTCTCTCCTCCCCATCTCTCTCTCTCTCTTTCCTCCCCATCTCTCTCTCCCCCCCTCTCTCTCTCTCACCCCCCCCTCTGTCCTCCCCATCTCCCCCTCTCTCTCTCTCTCTCTCTCTCTCTCTCTCTCTCTCTCTCTCTCTCTCTCTCTCTCTCTCTCTCTCTCTCTCTCTCTCACCCCCCCCTATCTCTCTCTCTCTCCTCCCCATATCGCTCTCTCCTCCCCATCTCTCTCCCCCCCTCTCTCTCTCCTCCCCATCTCTCCCCCCCTCTCTCTCTCACCCCTCCCTCTCTCCTCCCCACCCCCCCCTCTCTCTCTCTCTCTCTCTCTCTCTCTCTCTCTCCTCCCCATCTCCCTCTCTCCTCCCCATCTCTCTCTCCCCCCTCTCTCTCTCACCCCCCCTCTCTCTCTCCTACCCATCTCTCCCCCCCCCTCTCTCTCTCTCTCAAACATTGCCAATCTTTACCATACTTTGAGGTGAGAAATTGTCTTTATAATGTAGAAAACTTTTGGGGAACTGGCCATTTAAAAGTTTTTAAGCCTCATTTAGATATTTTCTGCTTATAATTTCCGACACAAACACACAAACATACACACACAAACACACACACACAGACACACACACACACAAACACACATTCTGAGCTGCCCGAACTGATTCTCTTTAGCACACATGCGCTCACTCATGCACACACACACGCAAGTACGCACACACACACAAATTCTCTTGCTGCCTATCTAACTCCAGAGGTCAGCAGGGACTTGGTAACATGTGTATCATCACAGGCTTGTCACACACAGCATGGCTGGGACACACACAGAGACACACACACACACACACACACACACACACACACACACACACACACACACACACAGAGAGACACACTCTCACACACACACACACACACAGAGACACACACACACACACAGAGACACACTCACGCACACACACACACACACAGAGACACACTCACACACACACACACAGAGACACACTCACACACACACATACACACACAGAGACACACACAAACACACACACACACACAGAGACACACACACACACACACACACACACACACACACTGTCTAGACGTGACCGAGCCCTTCACGGATGAGTCATTTCCTATTGGAGGAGAGAATTTATTTCTTCATGTTTTAATCTGAGGTTGTATTTCCCTCCCTCTCTCTTTATTCAGGGGAGACTGCCACTTCTGCTGTCAGAAGAGAGTGTGTGTGTGGTGTGTGTGTGGTGTGTGTGTGTGTGTGTGTAGTTTGTGTGTGTGTGTGTGTGTGTGTGTGTGTGTGTGTGTGTGTAGTGTGTGTTCAGGAGAGAAGGCCTTTTGTAAGGGTCTATCTATGTGACAGCGGCTGCTTGACTATTCCACAGCCTCTCAGCTGCTGTAACCATTATTATGCAGATGGGGAATAAAAGGTCCACCCAAACGCTCTTCAGCCAAAGCTTCAACGAAAAAGGGGGGATCAGGTGCTCGACTGAGGGACTTGAAAATCCACCAATCAGACAATCCTGGAGAATAAAGGAAAGCAGAAGTTATTTCTGAGTGAATCTGATTTATTGACGAGAGAAACAAACAACAGGCTTTCAGTTTCAGCATGAATCACCTTACATTTACATTTTAGTCATTTAGCAGATGCTCTTATCCAGAGCGACTTACAGTTAGTGAATACATATATATATTTTTATACTGGCCCCCCATGGGAATCAAACCCACAACCCTGGCGTTGCAAACGCCATGCTCTACCAACTGAGCTACATCCCTGCCGGACATTCCCTCCCCTACCCTGGGCCAATTGTGCGCCGCCCATGAGTCTCCCGGTCGCGGCCGGCTGCGACAGAGCCTGGATTCGAACCAGGATCTCTAAGTGCCACAGTTAGCACTGCTTAGACCACTGCGCCACTCAGGAGCTCAACCTTCATCATAGCCTTGGGGGTGGTGGGGGTGGTGTTGTGCCGCACCATGGGGGTGGTGGTGTGCTGTACCATGGGGGTGGTGTTGTGCCGCACCATGGGGGTGGTGGTGTGCTGTACCATGGGGGTGGTGTTGTGCCTCACCATGGGGGTGGTGTTGTGCTGCACCATGGGGGTGGTGTTGTGCTGCACCATGGGGGTGGTGTTGTGCTGCACCATGGGGGTGGTGTTGTGCTGCACCATGGGGGTGGTGTTGTGCCGCACATGGGGGTGGTGTTGTGCCTCACCATGGGGGTGGTGTTGTGCCTCACCATGGGGGTGGTGTTGTGCCTCACCATGGGGGTGGTGTTGTGCCGCACCATGGGGGTGGTGTGTGCTGTACCATGGGGGTGGTGTTGTGCCTCACCATGGGGGTGGTGTTGTGCCTCACCATGGGGGTGGTGTTGTGCAGCACCATGGGGGTGGTGTTGTGCCTCACCATGGGGGTGGTGTTGTGCCTCACCATGGGGGTGGTGTTGTGCTGCACCATGGGGGTGGTGTTGTGCTGCACCATGGGGGTGGTGTTGTGCCGCACCATGGGGGTGGTGGTGTGCTGTACCATGGGGGTGGTGTTGTGCTGCACCATGGGGGTGGTGTTGTGCTGCACCATGGGGGTGGTGTTGTGCCTCACCATGGGGGTGGTGTTGTGCCGCACCATGGGGGTGGTGTTGTGCTGCACCATGGGGGTGGTGTTGTGCCGCACCATGGGGGTGGTGTTGTGCTGTACCATGGGGGTGGTGTTGTGCCGCACCATGGGGGTGGTGTTGTGCTGCACCATGGGGGTGGTGTTGTGCCGCACCATGGGGGTGGTGTTGTGCTGTACCATGGGGGTGGTGTTGTGCAGCACCATGGGGGTGGTGGTGTGCTGTACCATGGGGGTGGTGTTGTGCCTCACCATGGGGGTGGTGGTGTGCTGTACCATGGGGGTGGTGTTGTGCTGCACCATGGGGGTGGTGTTGTGCCGCACCATGGGGGTGGTGTTGTTCTGTACCAGTGGTAATGAAGTTACTCCTAGACACTAATCTAAGGCCAATTTGACCTCCATACCTACATCTTAAAGGGGCAATCAGCAGTTGCTAAATCAATTTTTATCCATTAAATTAATATCTACCCATTGCTTCTTGAAAAATGTGACTTATGAATGCTGCATGAGCTTAGTTCCACTGTGGTTGTCACGAATACCGCCGAGGCTGCTCCTCCTCCTTGTTCGGGCAGGCTTCGGCGTTCGTCGTCCCCGGAGTACTAGCTGCCACCGATTGATGTTTTCGATGTTTGTTTTGTCATGTCTAGTTAATTGCACCTGTTTCGTATTCTGTCCTGATTATGTCACCTATAAGTTTCCCTGTGTTATGTTTGGTAGTTGTGTGTTATTGTCCGCCTGTCGTTTGGTGTCGAGGTTCGGTACTTTTGTTTGTGGGTGTTTTTACGCATTTCGCGTATTAATTCGCCTCCGGTGTTTTCGAGGCCATTTATTTTGTATTTGTTCCAAGTATTTCAGTAAAGTCGTTTTGACTTATCCTCTGTGTCCTGCGCCTGACTTCACCACCGCATCCACATCAGTACCGTGACAGTGGTACCCCGTCAGAACCCAAAATAATTACTTATTTTATGCAAATGTTTGTAAACAACATAAACATCAACACTGTAGAGCATCAAAACGTGGTTAAAACTATCATGTTGATATCGTGGATGGTCAGTCCTTGGTCTGTATAGGTTAGAGTTATAATGTTGATATCGTGGATGTCCAGTCCTTGGTCTGTATAGGTTAGAGTTATAATGTTGATATCGTGGATGTCCAGTCCTTGGTCTGTATAGCATCAAAACGTGGTTAACACTATAATGTTGATATCGTGGATGGTCAGTCCTTGCATCCATAGCTCTGTCTATACATTGAGAGAGGATACATTTATCCAGCTCCGTCCCTCAGCTTTTTACCGAAACGGGTGTGGACTAGCTTTGTTATTGTTTCAATTGCTGATTGCCGCGTTAAGTTTGGGATTGAAGGGAAACTAGACTGACCTGGGTCTAATATCTGTTTTAGACCAGCCAGATTGCTCAAAATTGATTTCTAAACTGGACGTCTGTCCATGTCATGAGGAAGTCAGGAAATGCCTTCAAAACCGACCACTAGGGGCAACAGTGAGCGTTATTACCGCCAAGTAGACTTGGGTTTTGCTAAGGTTATGTAATCCCATGACTCTGGATCAAAAGGTTGCGTGTTCAATTCCAGTTGCAGACACTCATTATTAAAAAAAAAAAAAATTTACCCTACCCCAAACCTTAACCCTTAACCTTGACCCTTAACTTTTAAATTTGACATTTGGAGCAACTTCTAAATTTGACGTTTGGAGCAACTTCGAAATTTCAAGTTTAGAGAAAAGTGCAAAAATGTCTAATTCTGCAGTGAGACTGTGAGAGCTCATTGAGACACCTGGGTAGGAAGGCTCAGGAAGGCAAAGGGAATGTCTCAGATAAAAATGCTTTAGGCATTAATTCTGACTGGTTAAGGTAAGGGTTAAGGTTTTGGGATAGGTTTAAACTAGCACTGAGATTGAACTCGCGTTCCTCGAAGCCATAGCTCGCGGCTTAACACCGTAGCAAGCTGAGAACCTACTAGATAGAAAATAGGTGTTCACGTTTGCCCCTAGTGGACAGTATTGAAAGCATCTCCCGGCATCCTGGGGACCTGGACAAACGTTTAATACTGCAGTGGATCTGGTGTGACCTGGCTGCTCAACTAAAGAGGTCAGATGGTCTACATCGTATATATTTAGATCTAAACGTTTCATAACATCATACTGCCCTAGCAGGGAAGAGAGGAAGAGGAGGGGGAGGAGGAGGGGGAGGAGGAGGAGGAGGAGGAGGAGGAGGAGGAGGAGGAGGAGGAGGAGGAAGATGAATAATATTAGGAAGAGGAGGAAGAGGGGGAGGAGGAGGAGGAGGAGGAGGAGGAGGAGGAAGAGGTGGAGGAGGAGGAGGAGGAGGAGGAGGAGGAGGAGGAGGAGGAGGATGAGGAAGAAGAAAAGGGGGAGGCGGATGGGGAGGAGGAGGAGGAGGAGGAGGAGGAGAGAGAGGGGGAGGAGGAGGAGGAGGAAGAAGAAGAGGGGGAGGAGGAGGGGGAGGGGGAGGAGGAGGAGGAAGAATTTTAGGAAGAAGAGGAAGAAGAGGAGGAGGAGGAGGAGGAGGAGGAAGATGAAGAATTTTAGGAAGAGGAGGAAGAGGGGGAGGAGGAGGAGGAAGAACATTAGGAAGAGGAGGAAGAGGAGGAGGAGGAGGAGGAGGAGGAGGAGGAGGAGGAGGAAGATGAAGAATATTCGGAAGAGGAGGAGGAGGAGGAATATTAGGAAGAGGAGGAAGAGGAGGAGGAGGAGGAGGAGGAGGATGGCTGACGATGGCTTTAACAGCTCATGGCAAAGGTTCCAGCGTTGTGTGTGTGTGTGTGTCTGTGTGTGTGTGTGTGTGTGTGTGTGTGTGTGTGTGTGTGTGTGTGTGTGTGTGTGTGTGTGTGTGTGTGTGTGTGTGTGTGGTGTGTGTGTGAGTGTGTGTGTAATACATTAGCATTTTATAAAAGCCCCCAGGGTTCCTTCTCTGTCCAGTATAAATATAAACATATAAACATTTAAACACATAAACACACGTCAACACGTGGCACAGATGCTTGATGTCTGCAGGCTTGCAGTGAGGAGCTGGGTGGTGTCCATAGGCAGTGACTGGAGCAGAATGAACCGAGTGTAATGGTGAATGGAACGTGGTAACTTGAAAGCATAAAGCCAAAATGAAATTGCCCCCGAAAATGATTAAATGATAAAACTAGAAAATTAATGTGTTGATATATGTACTTGTGATTATAGTTGGCCAATCCTGTGTTAACACAATGTATTGTGAGGATAGTTGGCCAAGCCTGTGTTAACACAATGTATTGTGATGATAGTCGGCCAAGCCTGTGTTAACACGATGTATTGTGATGATAGTCGGCCAAGCCTGTGTTAACACAATGTATTGTGATTATAGTTGGCCAAGCCTGTGTTAACACAATGTATTGTGATGATAGTCGGCCAAGCCTGTGTTAACACGATGTATTGTGATGATAGTTGGCCAAGCCTGTGTTAACATAATGTATTGTGATGATAGTTGGCCAAGCCTGTGTTAACATAATGTATTGTGATGATAGTTGGCTATTAGGCAGTACGCCTGTAAGGCTGCAGGTACGGGTGTGGTTGGAGGCGTGGCCAGCCAATAAAGATGGAAGTCCCACCCAGTTGTCTACATTAATTAAAATGGTGGAAGCCCTCAAAGGCCCTGCCCATGATAATACGGGTTTTGGCCACTAGAGGCCTCTATCATTCTCTATGACATCACCGTGTTCCATTGGATTCTTTCTGTGTCCTTGGATTTAAACTTCCTTTCAAAGACTCAACGAGAGGTTCAGGGTAGGACTAAGGTTTCCATTGTGAATTTGCTCTTTGGGTGATTCCTCACGAAGCTAGGAAAATAAAGAAGAACATGGCTTTTTGGGGGATTTTCATGACATGTGATCCCATAGAAGGGTCCTTTTGGAGGAAGGATTGTCGACATGTATTTGACGTTTGTATCTTAAAGCATATGTCACAGGTGTGACAATGAGCCTCCATTTCTTATCATGCATGCTTCTGCCTTTCTAATTAGTATGATTGATCCTGTCATTTCATTGCCTGACTGTCTCTGTGTTTGTTTGAGGGGGGGTTGTTGTTGTTGTTCGGGGGGGGGCGGTATATTTAGTGAGGAACGTTCCAACTGGAATCTGTTCCAAAAAAAACATTGTAAATAAAAACATTGCAAAGAAAAAAAAACGTATAAGAAGTTCCATGGAA